>NW_009717510.1:0-3589 GCF_000703405.1 Apaloderma vittatum | reverse complement strand
GGGAAAGAGACTTTAAGGTTGGAAAAAAAAAGAACTTGTACCAATTTAGTGAAATAGGAAATATTACTAACGATAACAATGAAAACATTAAACTATATACAAATATAAAGAGGTATGTAAACATATTTAAAGATACAAATGAATATTTTAATACTCAACCTGTACCTTTTGGATAGCAGCTAGGTCCTAAGAGCAAAACTCCCAGACTGAACTCATCAGCAGACAGGAGCACCCAAGCCCAGAGGCTTGATGATAGTCAAAACCAAAAAAATCCAACCAACCAAACAAACAAAACAAACAAAACCAGAAAAGGAAACCTTGGAGTTGCTGTGCCACTGTCACATGGAAGACAACCTGTCCTGACAAACGCTGCTCCTCTGCAGCATGAAACAGGAAGCAGCACTGGAAGAGATGCCCAACAGCCAACAACAACAACCCTTCTAGCACAACAGACAGTAAAGGCCCTAGGACCCCTCTTAGGGGCCCTTATATACTGAGCATCATGGGAAGGAATACTGTGATTGGTCCATTTGAGTCACCTGACCTATCCTCACCTCCTCATAGGTACAGCTACCCCCATCATGAATGCTACGTCATCCAGGTAGCCCCAAAGAACTTTTGTCCTGGTGCTTTCAAACCAGGATACACCATGACCACAAAGTAAGGAAAAAGGGTTGGTAGCAGAGTAGATTGAGCTGAATAACACACAAGAAATTTGGCTATTTTTTCTTTAAAGCTGTGTGTCTTCTTGAAGTTAAGTAGTGGCATGAGACAAACTGTGGAAAGATAGACTTCCTTGATCAAGAGATACTGATATTTGATCATCTGTAAATTTAAATTTCCCTTTTTAAAATATTTGAGAGCTTGAAACAGAATAGTTTTGAAAAAAGTACAGTTGACCTAAAATAAAATAAGCTTACCAGCATCAGATCCTTTTAGTTTCTCACAAATGGTGTTCTGGAAGATTTATGGTCATTTATACTATGGACAAGATTCACTTTATGACCCAAATTCACTGCATGTTAAGAACAGGCAGTTCATTCCATGTTTGTGCAATTAGCTGTTTGCAAAAGGAACTGTGCAATAGCAACCTGGCAGAAGAACAGGCTGGTGGTTATGCCTAGGATGTGGTGGACACATAATGAGTTAATTTATAAGTTCTATGTGACCTTTCTGTGTACAGCCTACCTGCAATATACACAGAATCATCACGCCATTTAATTAACTACTCCATCTGCAGACCAGTAGAAGTTATACCTGGAGATACATAAATAAGTTCATTAAGAGCTTGAAACATATTTCAAGAGGGAAGATATATTACAGCAGACAGATTTCGGTAACACTTCTGGAAAAGGGAAGGACAACTACTCTTGCAATCTGGTCAATATTCCCTCTATTTGTATTAGAGGATCTAATACGCAGAGCTGTTGGTGACCTCTCCCCTCTCCTATAAGTGCTTGTGCCGTCACTACACCATCAGTCTTTAACTCATATCCTTGACAAGTGCTTTGGGACTGACAGGATCTCCATAGCACCAAGTCCTGTTCCATTCTGCCTAGGGTCAGGCCTTACTTTAGGATGCAGCTAATGAACTTCTTACTAGAGACCATGCTTGGAGTATTAAACAGATACATTGAACATCTATCAACAACATCAGAAATAGCAGAGTTGGTTCTTATTTACACTATAAGAAGTCAGGAGTAGTTCTGCTGCCTTCTTTAGACTCTCTTCCATGTAAGTGTAGAGTGAGAGCATTAGAACAACCAGGTCTTTTATGGCCAGCTGCAATCATTTCTACCCTCACACACAGCCATGTCTTCACTACTACAAATAGGACTCAACTTACCCTGAAGCCTGTAAAACTTGAAACACGCCAACTGAGGGAGGAGTACAAAATGCAAAGCATCTTTAAATTTCTGGATCATTGCTTCAAATTCACTCATAACTAACGACATCTATTTTTACTGTGACAAATTGAAAATAAATAAAAACAACATCAGAGATCCCTAGTCAGGGTTTGAGACTCCTTATTCTATGACCTAAAGATATTAATTCAGCATTGAGAACAAAGAACAGACATATAATATAATTAAATTACTCTTTCTCTAAAATAAATATCTGTGTAAATTTCTGCTTTTGCATTTCTATAAGTAGAGCTTTATTATGCCATAACAAATACCTGTATCTCAAATGATGGTGAGAAGATATATTCTTAAGTGCTTCATCCTACAAAGCTAAAGCAGACATGCATGAAATGTAGTGAATTTTGAGGAGTTGCTGTCTGGATACTGTAGTCCATAATTCTTTTAAACACTACTGTTGATTCCCTAAGGAGTTGTATGAAGTTTTAGTGTGGGTTTTAAATCTGTTGTTCTTCCATTCTTTTGTCTTTCATACACTAACTTTTTCACACACTCTAGGCTTGACTAGTCTTGAAGTCTTCCCTTGCTGTCTTTTCTTTCCTTACATGCCTTGTATTTTCACACATGTAAAATCTGGGCTATTTTTTTTAATATTGAGATGAAAAAATAAGGGTAAAATTGCCAGTATAAGTTGGGTAAGCTAAATCAAAACCAAGAGAGAGTGATTTCCAGAAGGGAGAGTATCATTGTGTGATGAGCTGATCTTTAATGATAAAATTGCATATTGAACATTCCAAGTAACTTCACCCAAGTACATCAAAAGACACTGGTTACTGCATTAAAGATTTTGTTAATCTCAATAAAGAAAGGGTGGTCTGAAATGCAGCCACAAGATAATTAAAATTAGAACACTATAGATGGCTACTAGATTGCTCATGCTATATAATGAATTGAAAACCTAATAGGAAAACTCATAATACCAGCCCTCTTAACATTAACAATTACCATGATTAACAGTGATACTCACAACTCATTTTTCATTAAAGACTATGGGGAGAGATAAGCTTGTTTATATAGACTAGCTTTTGAACCGATGAGCTATTTATCACCTAGAAAGCCATGAAAGGACAGAACAGCACCCAGCAATTAAAACTTGCAAAGTGACCTTGTGACAGTGAAAGACCCACCCTTCTCTGAAGCAACAGTCAGGCAATTGTTTTTAAATCAGTTAGAAATGGAAAGATAATGTACTGGTTTGTTAAATCATATATGTTGGCCTTAGAGTGACTGGAGTATATTGCTGCACACAGAAAGGCTCTTACACAGATACAGGTTTTCCAGTGTACACCACAAGTGGGAGAAGTGAAGTTTTAAAAGATACTGGGTCAAAAGACTGATGTACAAAAGATCAATAATTATTTATATTAAAACAGAAAGAAACAAGGTTTAGCATAGGTGTTTTCATAGACAAAGATCACAGAATCACAGAATTGTTGAGGCTGGAAAAACCCTCTGAGATCATCAAGTCCACCCTATGACCCAACACCACCACATCAGCCAGACCACGGCACTAAGTGCCACATCCAGCTTCTCCTTAAACCCCTCCAGGGACGGTGACTCCACCACTTCCCTGGGCAGTGCATCCCAGTGCCTGAGCACCCTCTCCGTGAGGAGGGGCTGCCTGAGATCCAACTTGAACCTCCTCTGAGGCAGTTTCAGGCCGTGCC
>NW_009717509.1:42500-64659 GCF_000703405.1 Apaloderma vittatum | reverse complement strand
ACCTATTGAATTTGTTTGGGGGTAGCTTCTTGTTTAATAATTAAGCTCTAAACAGAAATAAGAATTGACTTTTCTATGAAGTGTATTCTAACACACTTAAAAAAAATTTAAAAAACTTTTTAAAGAACTTTAAAAAATGGCAGCTACTCCACCCTTGCTGTTCCTTGTCAGCCTTTAACTATTACCTCCTTTCTATCCACAGAGGAGAACATGGATCAAGAAAAATAGGGAAGAAATACTAAGTTGCAGCATGTGCATGACCTTCTGTTCAAGGCTGCGCCAGCCACTAACCTTTCCCAGACACTCTCTGAGCTTCCCCCACCACCCTTCCATGGCAGGATAACAGAAAAAAAAAAAAAACAGGAAGAGAAATGTTGAGGTTGAACAAAAACTTAAGCCAGTCAAATGGAAAAGAAAAAATAATAACAATGGAAACGTTAAACTATATACAGATATGCAAGTATATTCAAAGATACAAGAGAATATGTTAATAGAGGATTCATGCCTTTTGGATGACAACAAAGTCCTGAGCAAAAAAAAAAAATAAAAAGTGCCAGACTAGACTCAATAAGAGACAGGAGCACCCGAGCCTAGAGTCCCAATGACAGTCCAATAAAACAGAAAAGGAGCTGTGCCAATACCAACCTGGGAAGGCAGGGGAAAATAACCTGTCCCTACGAATGGTGCTCCTTCACAGTGTGAAAACAGGAGGCAGGACTACCAGCAGTACAGGGAGAGAAGAGAACAGTCAATTGCAATCCTTCCAACACAGCAGACAGTGAAAAAATGCCCAAAGCTTTTCTGAGGGGCCCTTATATGCTGAGCACTGTGGGAAGGAATACTATGATTGCCCATTTGGGTCACCTGAACCATCCACACCTCCCCAGAGGCACAGCTGCCCCCATTACCTATTGTGATTGCCACATGATGGCAATCGTTTTTCTTCCTCTTCACCTCTCCCAGTTACAAAGTTGTCACTCAAATTCTTATAAAATAGACTATTGCACTTGAAAGGGGCCTACAACAATCATCTAGCCTGACCACTTTAAGGCTAACCCAAAGTTAAAACACGTTAAGGGCTTTGCCCAAATGTGTCTTCAACACTGACAGGCTTGGGGCTCCACCAGCTCTCTAGAAAGTCTGTGCAGTGTTTGACCACCCTCTCAGTAAAGAAATGCTTCCTAATGTACAGTCTGAACCTGCCCAGGAGCAGCTCTGAACAATTCCCACGTGTCCTGTCACTGGATCCCAGGGAGAAGTCAGCACCTCCTTCCCTGCTTCCTCTCCTCAGGAAGCTGTGGAGAGTTATGAGGTCACCCCTCAGCCTTCTTTTCTCTAAACTAGACAAGGAAAACAGAATGTGAAACACATGGAATTCACTGTTATTACACAGTCTTTCTAGGCTTTTTCAAATCCCATTAATTTCCATTAAAGTAATTATGCTAAATAAGAGAATTTTATGAAGCTTGTTGTGTGCCTTCAAAGCACTACACCATTAAAGATATTTCTGACTGCCAGTCAGGTTTACATAGATAATGGCCCATGTTTTATAACCCTTGATTCTCAAACTTTGTGTTTTTCAGATCAGAAACTAAATATGGCACTGGGACAGTGCGAAACAGATGAGATTTTGAGAGCTACTGCTGAGCAAGTATGCCATCTCAGGGGTGGAAATACTAAGTTGGGGGGTTTTGTGACAAACATCTTTGCATATATAGAGCACAGCCCACATCACTGCGGCCTGGCCTTGCTTTGGGTCCATCACACAACCCTGGAGTTGCTTGTTGTTTTTCCAAACAGCAACAGAATAAAATTGCCATAACAGCGAATTCTGATATTTTTGGTGCATTTTCAGAAGCTTGCCATATGCAGGAAAACATATCCCTGGAAGAACGTTTGCTTTCTAGAGTTTTTCACTTTAATAGACTTTTCTAAAGAGATTGGTCTCTGGTTGAGATAAGTTCTATGCTGGGTACCATAACCCTGTCTGAAAATCTGTGCCGAAGCTAGGGGATCAGCACCTTCCTAATGCTGAGATGCATGGAACTGAACTTAGCAGTTAAATTTATGATTGTTGTTTTAAAAGCAAGATGGTTCCCCCTCAGATGCAATTATGCTTTATATCAGAGCATCTCCAGGGAGAAAAAAAAAAGATAATTTTTTCAAATTGGACTACCGCTCAAAGATTTTTGAACATAAAGCTGTAAGTGATCATGTGGGATACTGTGTATGATTGCAGTACAGACAGAACAGCAGCTTTGAGCTGCATATCAAAATTGAAAACTGCATGCAGTCATGTGCAAGTACTAATGTATAAAGTATACCATTACAGAAAAATGTCCTCAGTGGTGATGGCGTATCAGGATCCAGGATGATGGAGCAAAGGTAACTGATTGCAAGTGATAAATGAGAATACTACAACGTACTCAAAATACATGGTCATATACTTTTAAAAGGTGAACCTGGTCTTACGTACATGTGTTCACAGCTCCAAGAACTTGTGAATGAGGTCTGCAAAAGGGCTCCTGTAGCAGTTGAGTTTAGACACTATTATGTTTATTTAATAAATATGTAACTCATCTTCCACAATCTGTAAATAAAGGATGAGATGAGTGAAGGAATTGTTCAGTCTAAACTTCAAGATAATAAAAGTGCAGGTAAATTGTACTGATCTGAGTAATGCAGGTAACTGCTGTCTTTCGAGGTCATATGGATGTTTTTAAGAATGCTTGTTTTACAATAGTCAACTAGCAGCTGACTGTTAGTAAATTGTTTAATTATCACTGTCCTTTCCTGTTATAAAAATAACTTATCCTTGTTAGCTTTTAAGGCATTATCACTCTAAACTCTTAAAGAACTTTGAATTACTGTCAATTACAAAAATATAAGAAGGAAAAAGGTATCTAACTAGAACTTCATTATTTTGCATTTTCTTGTAGGCCACTACTGTTATATGTGAAGGCAGTAACAGTCTAGTCTTGAATTGTTTGGGAATCCTTGAATGAAATATTAATGTTGTGTTGATGCTTATTTATAATGTCACATCTAGTTTTGTGAAAGAGGAAATCTGCTGTTAATGATCATACTTTAAAGGTAGTAATTAAATTTGTCAATTGGATTCTAGGCAATATCAAGCTTGGAAATAAAGTGACTGTTTGGTTCTATTCTCTAGATTAAGAATTCTTCAAAACCAGATAATTCTTAGAACAATGTTTCAGCATTTACAAAATGTGTTCTAAGCCTGTTTTTCCACTTTTTAGCTTGCCGACTCTACTCCCAGATTATGATAAACACGTGGAAGAAATGAGAGAACAGCTGCAGCTTTATGAGGTGTGGATGTTTCTAACATTGCTGACTGTACATATTCTTAGTATCTGATAGTATTAATATATCTAGGCCATTAGTTTTTGTCAATAAAGAAAAGCATACCTGCACCCTGCTACACAAACTTGCTGGACAGCAGTCTGCCTCAGATGACCAGAGAGCTTGCTATGAAAAGGTGGGGAGACTGTCCAAATTGCACACAGACCACTGTGTGTTTGGAGTAGTAGGGTTGTGAAATGAAACATGCATGTTTCATTTCTTCAGATGTTCTGATATGCCTGGCTGACATTCAGATGAGTCAGCTGTCTCCCCTTCTTCATAGACCCAGCCTTCTTCATTCTTAATAATTCTTCAGATTCAAAATGATCATGGAGGCTGAGGTGTGGAGGGTGATTATCTTCCTCTCAACCACAGCAAAATGTGGCAGACAGAATGCAATATTTACTTGTGCTCTTCTACTCTCATTTTGTTTTAATGCACTTATTTCATCTGCCCATTATAAAGATTCTGCAAAAACCGCCTTCAAGATTGACTGATTTCAGAAGCACTATATGGTTTTGTTGCACTATTTAATTAATAAAACAGTCCATTTAACTCGTGTAACTGAAGTTTCTCTTCAGTTAAATCCTAAGCTGCTTTCTCAAATGCTTACTGCATAGAAGATGAGAATTATCCACTGTATCCCTAAAAGAACTTGACTTAATTAAGAATCCATCTGTAAGAGGTATAATAACTCCAAAAGGTAAGTTTAATACTCATAAGAACTTCTAAAAGCTTAGGTATAACAGGACTCAGCAGCTGTTAAATTTAAATGGCATCCTGTGACTTCTCTTAAAGAAGTGACTTTCGCTTACTGTATTATGCTGAATTTCATCATCCATCAGTCAGAAATGAAAGAAGAAAGAATTACCAAAGCTTGTGTCACTTAAATGAGTTCTTATTCTCACATTTTTTTTTAGGCACAAATGTGTGAGATGAGATTGAAATTTGAACAAATCGCTGAGGAAAACAAAAGGTAAATAATTCCTTTACTGCTGTTTTTCTTGATTTCTCAACTGTAAAAGTCTTTTTTTTAGGACCTTTCAGTATTTTGAATCTACGTAAGAGTTGAAGATTTCGTGCTCATGAGCTTAATATTAGAGTCTTTAAATGCTTAATATAGAGTGAAGCACCAGGTTATAGGAGATGCAACTATATCTCTAAATGAAATAGATATAAAACTCTATTAAACTGTCTGTTGTGTTTATATCATGTAAATTCATAGATGTAAATATGACTTAAAAGTAAACAGTATGTACAAATTGAAGGTACAATATACTTGAGTTGTTAAAAAAAGACCCTGTTAGAGAAATGCCTTGTGGAACTTAGTTCTTTGAATTTCAGGCTGCACACAGAGTTGAAAGAGGCTCTTGAGAAGCAACTGGAGAAGCTTCCTTTCATGCTTTCAGGAACAGATATTCCTGCAGATGAAGACATAGTGAGAAACCTTCAAGAACAACTACAAATGATGAACCAAGTGTGTGAGATGAAACTTTTGTACTGTTTTATTTCTCTTGTTATATCTTGGCATATGTGGTGAAGCTATTTTTCTTGCTTGTTCAGAGTTTATTGAAACTATTTTGAGGCTCTTTTGACTTTCTTTAGCTAAAGAAACCAGTGCTTACACTTTCAGCTGAAAGACCTGAAGGAACTACTGTCTTCGTTTCATACAAGGAATTTTTAATACCAATCTTTGTTTGTAATTTTATGTGATAAATGATCTTTATATTGAATTCCTGACCAGGAAAAGAATTAAATGCTGTGTTCAATTCTTTCTTTTTTTTAGCAGCTTGTCATTTTAGTCAAATGCACTGTAATGTGATAGGAGGCACGTATATATGGGATGCAGAAAATAATACTTAAATCTGAAAAGATAAGCAAGATTTATCAATCTTGTGTGTGATAAAGTTGAATTTAAATTGACAGCTGAATTTTGGTATTTGAATATTATATATACTGTAGGCCTATAGTAAATACCTGTAAAAGTTTAAGCTTAAAAAAAAAAAAACATCTGGAGAACTTGCAATTCATTTGTAGATGGAATTTGAACTTGTAACCGTCTGACTTTCTGCATCTGAATTTGGTATTTTGTCTGTGTAATTGTAATGTGTGTGAAGTACACAAAATGACATTTCTCTAAAATAGGAGCTAAGACTTGTCTTTGTAGAGAATGATAGATGAAGGTAAATGTGCTATAACAGAATATTTTATACAAACTGTTGTTCTGTAACTTAGGAAAGAGAAAAAGCAATAGAGCTCTGGCAGACTGCATTACAGGAGCATGATCGACTCCAGCAGCAGTACCAGGAACGCCTGACTGAAACACAGATACACGTGGCTGAAAGGCAAAGGCAGAAAGTAATTTTCATTTGTATTTCTGTTAATTTTGGAGTTTCTTCGTATACTGTGGACAGTGGAAGTAAGGGTTTTCTAACAGTACTGTTAATTAATTTTCATTAAAAAGCAAATTAATTGTGTCCATACAGGCACGTACACCTTAATTTCTAATTAAAGTTAATTTAATTTATTTTATTTAATTTTTAATTAAGGCCTACATGTTTGCTACTGTGGTTAGCAAAAATGCTTACGGTGGCATCAACATCTATGTGTCTCTTTAAATCCACTACTTATGTATGCTTTAATATTTTTATAGTAAGTGTGTATTAGTTATGGAAGGAGACAGTTTGTAATTGTGTGAAATTCAGAAAGATTTTTCAGTACTACATGTAATTTTCCCTGATTACTCAGCCAACAGCTAAAAGCAATCTAAGTAAGATCTAGAAAAGTATACTGAGTTGCCTGCAATATGTATAAACTTTTTTGAAAGTGTTTTCAGTTGACTATGAAGCTCTCTAATCATACACTCTTTATGACAATAATAGTTATAAGAAGCCCTGAATTCTATTTTTAGGATCAGCTGAGCATCTTTCAACAATTGACTCGGCAACAACATGTAGCCAAGGAGAAAACAGAGTTGGTAAGTAAAACTTTCTGAACAATGACCTAGTAAATTAATTTTTTCCTACTAGACCCTTGAAGTATACAAGAAAAGCATAAGTCCTTCATATATACCTGGTTGGAAAAGCAATTGTGCTGCTCATATTTGCATACTTCTCTAGGGGCCAGCCAAAAATGAAGTAGTAATAACTTTTTTTTCCACTGAACTCCTGGAGAGAGTGAAATATACGAGCTCTCTGAAAGAGAGAAAACAGACAATGTTAAAGTAAAGGTAATCCCATTAGTTTGCATTACCCAAAAGTATTTTGCAATGTGTAACCTAAAGTATCTAAGTATTGTGGGATATGGAAGCATGCCCTTTGTTGAGTTAACAAACTGAAAAATAGGAAGTGAAGAGACAGAGTAGGTAGGCTTTTTGTTGTGGTAAAACAGCTGTTTCCTAGATGTGTACAGGTTTGAGTTGTTCAGCATACTAATAAATGTTCTGGAAATCAGTTTCAGTTTAAAGGCAAGAGTTCACTACTAAGGTTAAACTATTCAGGGAAGGCAAAACTGAAGTAAATGGCAACAACTAGCAGAAGGATCTCATGATGTTGAGTATCTGAATGGATTTTATCTGACATTTCATTGATATTAATAAAGGCAAAATAGTGCATGTAAGCAAGACAGCTTTCATTTTAGGTACTCTGTGATTGTTATGAAATTAACTGTTACCACTCATAATAGGCATTTTAGAAGTAGGAAAACAATTCACAGCAAGAGTCAAAAAAGCAAGAAGAGTATTAGTAGTTATTCAGGGAGGGGAAAAAGTAATATTTTGTGCAGAAGTCCACAGGACAGGGGCATCTTGAATGCTGCCTGCAGTTGTGGTTGTCTCTAATATCTCAATGTAAATTATATGCAAGATTTAGAAAAAGCTAGTAAGGTAATAAAATATGAAATGATTCTTAAATGAGACTGCAGCTGAAGTGTCATTCACATTTCCAGCACTATGGCTGGCATAAAGAAAAATGAAGGAGGGGCAATTGCTCAATATTTCTTGTCTCTAAAACAAAGGAATGGTTTCCAGCAGTATGTGGTCCACTGTGGCATAAGGTATTCCAGCCACTTAAACTAGGTTGGAGTGCACGTGGTAGATCAGAGCTATTAATTCTTGTATCGGGAAGTTCTTAACGCTACCAAAATACGGTGAAAGAGGAGGAGGATTAGGTAACATCACTCAGCATTTGCCTTTCTGAAGTATTCTACATAGAAGCTGGTACTTGAAGACTAGCCACAGTGTTAAACAGACCTTATTGACTCTTCTTATAGTATTCTGTAGCAGTGCCCTATAGTAATTCTTAATATGTAACATTTTCGATACAAGAAGGAACATATTACAAACAGCTCCTTATTTTGCAGGCCAATCAACAGCTTCTGAAAACTGTCACAGAACAGAATGTGGAAATAGAGCAGCTACAAAAACAACTAAGGTATAAACTACTAAATTAGATATTGATTAGATTTTTTTCCAATAGCTTTTTCTAACCTACAGCTCTATCATGGGCCTTGTTTGCACTGCAAACCGACATCGTAGTGATAGTTACAATGGTTTTAGTTAATACCTCTTAAGCTTGTTAGAAATGTGTGCATCAGTAGTGTTAGGGTAGCGTACTTCTAGTTAGTGCTGTTTGGTTCAGCTGTTCCCAGAAATATTCAACATTTGACCTTTGATTTAAAAGAAACATTTTTTAATCGCAGCAAAATTGACTCTGAAGGTAGATTTTTGTTAGACTTGCACTTGCTCAAAATCTGTTCAATTTGCCAAAGTCTGTTCAATGCCAGTTTACTGTTATGTGCCAACTCTTTTAATTAGTGATTGTTGAGGTCAAGCTAAAATTTAATTTGAGTAGACAGTGGACTTGTGGACTAACAAGAAAAAGGCAATGGTTTTGTTGTCAACCAGAAATATTTTTGTGTATAGTATTAGCTAAAGTTGTAATTAAGCTTTTAAAAATAAACTTTTAAGTTTATAATCTTAAAATTTACACTGTACTTAAATTTTGGTTTAATAATTACATTTTCCTCTGATTTTAATTCTGGTAATTGCCTTTGATGTTGTGATTAAAACATTTAATAGGGTTGGTCTCAGAGTTTAAGGCTGGGCCTGCCACTAAGCTTTCATATACGCTCTCTGCAATGCTCTGCACGCCCCCACCCCGGGGATGCTAACAGACAAACTAGAGAAACTTAGAGTTTAAAAAAAACTTGAAGAGGTTCAATGAAAAAGAGAATAATACTAACAGTAATAATGAAGATGTCAAACTATATACATATATATACACAAGCATGCAAATATGTTCCAAGATACAAGAGAAAATGTTATTATGGGACACATACCTTCCAGCTGACAACTAGATCCTGAGCAGAGAAGTGAGCGTCCAAGCACAGAGTCCCCATGATAGTCCAAAAGAAAGAGGAAAGGAGCTGAGCCTCTGCCACCCAGGGTGAGGGGGTGGGAGAAGACAGCCTGTCCCAACAAAGCGTTCCTCTGCAGTGGGGAAGCAGAAAGCAGGAAACACCAGCAGCACAGGGAGAGATGATGGATAGCTGGCAAAGAGCTGATAGCAATCCTCCCTGCAGGCCAAACACTCAAGGCCCCAAGGCTCTTCTTAGGGGCCCTTATATACTGAGCAGCGTGGGAAGGAAAGCTGTGATCTGTCTCCTTGGATCACCTGTCCTGTCTTCTCCTCCCCACAGGCACAGCTGGGTCAGGCAGCCCCAGAGAACTTTCATCCTGGTGCTCGTGGACCAGGACATTTGGATTGCTATAATGTTTTATTTTTAGTTTTATTTTCTGATTTTGAAGAACATCACTATGAAAAGATAACAATAATTTTGATTTTTCTGTAAACAGTTAGATGGCTCTGTGTTTGTTCATGCACTTGTGCTCATTCACTTTTTTGTATACAGCTTTTGCAGGTAATGCTAGTACTTAGAAACCTAAGTTGGTTTAACATGTGCTAATACTGATTTTATCCCTCCAAGCACAGCTGCCTCAGAAGTTCCATCTCCCTTCGTCCAAACCCATATGAAATACTACATGAGGAGCAGTTGGTATCTGTACGGTGCAAAGTGCTTACCACTGTAAAGATTGGCTGTTTCACACATTGCAACTTTTGTTTCATGAGTCTAGTTTGTACTAGCTGTAAAAATTGAAGCTACTGTGTCACAATACTCACAGTAGAAGATAGAGCTTGAGGGTCAATGAACAGATTCATTAGTTTTAAATATTGGTTATTGTTGACTATTAACCGATTTAAAAATTGGTGGGTTTTTTCAAGATTGATTATATCCAAACTTTGTTACTGTTAGAGCAAATTCAGCTGCTTCTAGGATTAAGCTTTTACCTCTTGCTTGGTACATTATGGCTTAATTACTAGAAGAATTTTGTTTTAAGCAGTGTTTATTGTTACATTTCCTTTGTACAAAAAATTCAGGACCTGAACCTGCTTACAAATGCCAAGTTACCTCAATCACTGGAGACATTTTTAAGAAAAGCCTGTTAGCACCTCTCATTGATATTAGCCAAGACTTTATCACAGAGAAACTGTTTTAATATGGTGTGTTTTGGAGATTATTTATTAGAGATAATTTATTACTGCATTATTTCTAATACTCTCAATGGTTTTGATTTAAAAAACAAACAAAAACCACACACATCCAAAAAAACCCCAGGAAATAAATAAAACAGAATAAACCCCAATACTAAAACCATTCAAGTTGTAGTAGAGCAGCCAGTTGAGTGTTTTTGTCGAAATTAGAGGTATGATTTCCTTGGTCTCACCCATTTCATTTTTTGAAAGGATATTCCTTTTTAGGCTTGCTCCTTGGAGCAACGTGAAACTGTTTAATAATATCAAATTAGAATATGGCATGACAACCAGAACGACCAAACTCACCGATTCGTAGCCAGGATCTGTATAACTGTCTATATGTCCATAAGTAAGAACAGTAGAATGGAAGTGCACGTTCCTGCTTAAACTACTGTTTCAGGAAGGAAGTATGTTAAAAGAAGTCCCTGGGGCTGACTGAAAGCTAGTCAAACTTTTAGTCATACATGCTCCAATACATCCCCATATTTTTGTTTAGTTGCTGTTTTAAAAATGGTTTAACTGTGAGTGTTTACACTTCAATCGAAGTATCCACTGGACTGGAGACAAGTGTGGCTTAAGTCAATTAAAGCAATTAACTCTATGACATAAATATACAGACAGTCAGCGGCCTGTACATTAGTGCTAAATATTAACAATATAACAGGTCAACACAGATATCAGGCATTTGCAATATATTAATAAAACAATGCAAATCTGTAAACACAAATCCACAAACAGTGGAACTGAGTGCATCCTCAGCAAGTTTACCAATGACACGAAGCTGTGTAGTGTGGTCAGCATGCTGGAAGGAAGGGATGGCACCCAGAAGAACCTCAACAGGCTTGAGAGATGGGCCTGTACAGCCCTCCTGAAGTTCAGCAAGGCCAAATGCAAGCTCTTGCACCTCTGTTGGGGCAATCTCAATCAGCAATACAGGCTGGGCAATGAGTCAACTGACAGCACCCATGCAGAGAAGGATTTGGGGATGTTGGTGGTTGAAAAGCTGTATATGAGCTAGCAATGTGCACTTGCAGTCCAGAAAGCCAATTGCATCTTGGGCTGTGTCAAAAGAAGTGTAGCCACCGTGTTCAGGGAAGTGATTCCCCCTCCTCTACTTAGCCCTTCTGAGACCCTGCCTTAAGTACTACGTTCAGCTCTGGGGCCCTCAAAATAAAAAGGACTGGACCTGTTGGAGCAAGTCCAGGGGAGGGCCACAAAGATGATCAGGGAGCTGGAGCACCTTACCCGTGAGGACACGCTGAGAGTTGGGGCTGGTCAGCCTGGAGAAGAGAAGGCTCAGGAGACCCTTTAGCAGCCTTCCAGTGTTAAAGGGGGCTGTGGAAAAAAAGAGGACAGAGTCTTTATCACAGAGTGTAGTGACAGGATGAGGGGCAACGGTTTCAATTAAAGTAGATTCAGATTAGGTGTTGGGAAGAAGTTCTTTTCTGTGAGGGTGGTAAGACACTCAAACTGGTTGCCTAAAGAACTTACGGATGCCTCAACCCTGGAAGAGTTCAAGTTCAGGTTACATGGGGCCTTGAGCAACCTTTTCTAGTGGAAGGTGTCCCTGCCCAACCCAAACCATTCTAGGATTCCATAAACGCTCCTTCTTGCTTGCTCTTCACAGGATATGTTGATTAAAAGTATGTGCTCAGATACTCACTTTTTGGCAAGTGAAGTACATGTTCCCACAGCTGCACGCCCCTTCTCTTGGAGGTGCAGGTGCTCCAGCTTTATAGATACTTGTGCTGGTTCCCAAAGTCTGCTGGTTGTGCCCTGCTGAGAAAGCACCCCATGAGTTCTCCTTCATACAGCTGATACAGAGGTTCCCATTTATTTCACCCCCGGGCCAACAGTCTGCCTGTGGCATCTCATACAGTGATGTCTCTTGGACCTATGCAGAGGTGACATGGCCTGTAAGGTGACTCCTGGCAAGGTTAAAGAACTTGACTGCTGGGCTGTCACTATGAGGTCTGTCACCCACAACCATGTTTTTTCAAGTTTCTTTTCAAGCTGTTGTCTTGTCACAAATCTCTGTAACTTTTTCATCTGGCTGGCTATGATCATAGGCTGCCTGTGTCATTGTTCTTCTGCACATAGTGTTCTCAGTTTGAGGCAAAGCAGTTAAAAAAAAGAATTTTACATCTCTAAGTACGAGCACTGATTACACTCACGTTCCTCTGAGATCAGCTAGAAGTGCCTGCAACCCTAAAAATGATGTTACATGATGCTCACAAAGCTAACGACAGCATCTCTATACAGCACTGTACTGGTCAGGTACTGTGCTAGCTAGTACTGGGTCATAATCTGCCATGTGTAGAGACAATGTAATATTGGATATATTTTTGTAGATAACAGAGGCTTGAACAGGTTTTATTTATGTGCTAGAGTTTTTATTAAAACATTAGTGCTTTAGCATTTCAAAGCTCTGTTGTATGCAGTTAAGCATTTAGTTCTCACGCTGTTGTTCTCTGCAATTAGCTACTAGCAACTGTCTCTGAAGAGGGCATGCTTAACAGTCAGTCATCTAATGATCTCTGCTGATGTTAACCGTTGAGTTTTGCTGCAACTATTAAAAATGTTTTAATCTATATGCTAATGAAATATTTTTAAAGATCTGTAGATAAAACTAAGAAACTTGGTATTGCTGGAGTGTATATCTGCATCTTAAAGATACAGAATCTTAAAGCTTTTAAACAGTGATAACTTGCTAAGATTACATTAAAGATACATAAAACAGTGAAGAATAAGAGATGCATCTTTAGAATGAATTTGTTGCCAGTTAAACACACATCTCTGAATTTGATCTGAATCTTAATTTGGTCATTAAAATGCATTTTCAGTACTTAAACTATCCTGAGTTTTATGACCTCTTCATGTTTTTCTCTTATTCTGGGTTTTGAGTTTTTGTTTTACAGCACATTTTAAATGTGCTGTCAGAGAAAAGTGCATGATTCAGATGAACCAAGTTCAAATGTTTGCACCTGCAATGAGGGAATTAGTTTTGACTTGTTAAGGAAATAACAAAGTTATTTTTTCTGATTAATTAAGCTGAAATTAAGTATTTGCTGTACAATTGCTGAGATTATGTATATTTTGCTTAAGACTTGCATATAGATTTAGTGTGCTTTTGTCTTTCATCCCATTAAATCAAAACTATTTCTATAAGGAATTGTTGCTTGACATAGTTTCTTAAAAGTATTCAATATTTTCTACTGTCTTTCACAGCTATTAGTCATGGATAATCCTAGTTGGTGTGTCCCAGTCCCACTCATTAATAGCTGCAGTTTCCATTGACTTATCTGTTTGCTTTTAACTTTATCATGCATTCAATCATTGGTCTTGAAATTTAGCCTAATACACAACCTAAATAAGGTGAAGCACTTAGTATGTACTTCTCTTCCCAAGTTTGAGCAGGAGTTGCACCTTTCAATATGCTTTTCTACTGAGGAGTCTGATTCATTAACTAGTCCTTTCTTCTCTTGTTGGAGCTTGTAAAACCTGTTCAGATTGCAACGCACATCAGTTGAATTCTTCAGAAGTGCTTAATGATTTTTTTTTAATTCCTAGTAATACTGCTTTAAAAAGTGAAATTTAATTCTGAAAAAAAAATCTCTGTTAAGTATCTGTGGCAAATTTAAGTTACTGGATCAACGAGTCTTTGATTGCCCAGTCCTCCCAAATATTTAATCAACATATACACTTTCCTGTTAAGCTATCCTGAAGAAGTCACTTCCACCAGACCACTTTTTTAGAGAATTTGGTATTCTCACTTTCCTGTTAAGCTATCCTGAAGAAGTCATTTCCACCAGATAATTTTTTTAGGGAATTTGGTATTCCTCTTTCACTGTGCCAGATAGTAAGAAGGAGAAAGGGAAACATTTTCTGCCCTGTAGAAAAAGTATTATGGGATCTGACTGCCCTTCACAGCTATTTCAACAGTTGCAATGGAGACATCGTTTCCCCCTCTAATAATTGGAATGTAATTCATAGATTGTTTTCTTTATACAGGCAAGCCAAAATGGACAGGCAGAGAGCAAATGCTCAAGTTGAGGAAATGACCAGATTTACAGAGAAGCTTCAAAGCCAATTGAAGAGAAAGGTATTCTAGAGAAAGGAGTGAGTTTCTGTGGCAATCAAATGGCTAGTCGGTTATCTGAATTATGACATTCAAGTGACTGCAAGTTGTTCTCTAACTTGGTTTATGTTTAGTACATCTTTGTTTTGTTCAGGAAGCTCAGATAATGTCTGGATAATAACTTGAAGAAGACGTGATCTCTGCACAGCAAAGAGAAGCAGCATCTGACAAACGCTTGCAGCAAATGCAATCTAGTATCAAACAATTAGAAACAAGGTAAGGATAGCTCACTAGATCTTAATAGCAGGATACATGCAAGTGAGATAAACTAGTGTGGCTTTTTCAGCCTTGTCATGGTAAAGTCACTGAGCAGAACTGGTTCTGTGTACAGCAGCCTAAGCATTGTGGAGGCTTTCAATTTTATTTTAGAACATATTAAGAAATTCACTATTTTTATTGTTACCAAGTTCTTGGTTCTATAAAAAGAGAGTGGTTGTCCATCTCTACATGTTTTGTTACAAACAGGTTAGAAAGTAAAAAAGCACGGCTTGGAAAGGAAGCCCACGTGTTGCTGAAGTTCCCACTAACTGGCTATTTAGAACTGCACTTTATTGAACCAGCAGCACTTGTGGAGCTTCCCGAGATGTTTTTGAGGATACCTCTGAGGCTCTCTTGCCCTTTCTCATGCCTATCAATACTGACGATCATAATTAAACAATAAGAATTTCTGAGCTCTTATAATGTTACCAGTGGGGTTTTTTTTTTTGTTCTAGCACTACAGCTGCAACTTCATTGCCCACATCCAATTATTCTATTTCCTCCACAGAGGAAAACTTTATTCCTTCTAGGGCTGTTCTATTCTGTTTCAATATAGAACATTTTCAGTGATATATCCCAGGTTAGCAACATTCTTATAAGGATCTCCCAAGACTAGATATCCAAGTAAACTCCTTTAATTCTGTGTCTTTCTAGTACTTGATAAATATTTAACTCAAAAAACTATGTCAAAAAAACACCCAGAAAACCAGAGATACCGTTTTTGGAAATAATGAATAACTAGTTCCTATTTGCTTAGTTGGAAAGGATTAGTGTCTTAATTAAACATTGTATTGTTAAATTAGTAAAATTACTACTGTCTTGTAGATTACGTTTTACTTTAGAAGACGCTGAACAGCTGAGAACAGAAAGAACAGCCCTGGAGAAACAAATCGGAGAGCTCCAGACAAAGTGTGCTAATCTAGAAAGGGAGACGTACGATGCAGTTACAAAAGTCCAAGACTGCATACAGCTTTTAGAAGAAGCTAACCTACAAAAAAGTCAAGTAAGTCAATGGATGAACATATTTCTTGGTTATTGGAACACTTTCATGACTTCCAGTTGTGAATTGCCTTCCATATTCTTAAAGGCATAAACAGTCAAGCTTCTTGTTTTCCTTTGATGCCACTTGCTGTGAACTCACATGAAATTGACAGGAACAAGTGGTCCAGTAAAAACTATTGTGGTGTAAATTGCATGTCTAATTAACTGAACAGTTACAGATAAATATGGAACTTTTTATAAATAAGTTTTTTAAGCTGTAGTTAGAATACACTGCAGCTTGCACGCACTTGTTAATTTACTGCTTTGGCTAGAACACCATGAATTTTTCAGACTGGGAAGTTTATTAATGAACAGGATAAAATAAACACAGCATAATATACGTAGCAGTTAATGCTGTGTGTCTTAAACTGCGGCCACAGAGGTTTTGCCCTGCTCTGTAAGATGTGGAGTGTGAATAACAGGCTGTCATAATGAAGCTGCTCCTGTCATGCTCTCATTTGAAAGTACCAAAGCTACAAAAAAAGTTACAAAAAGACATCAGAAGAATTCTGGCAGTAGTTTGAGAAATAAAATACCAAGTTGATTGAATGGGAGCAGTAAAAAAGTATGACCAATGAAGTGGCACATTACTGCCTCAAGTCAGTAACCTTGTATAGGCTTATAGGCTGAACTTAGATCATCGGCTGCATGTTTATCTTAGACCTTTTATGCACTTACATGTTCTCTATGTGCCACCTAGGGTTTTTTATCTACCCTATCAAGAATTCTATATTCTGTAATCTCCACAGACCAGTATCTCCTATTATACTTCGACATCGATAGCTTTCTTGCATGCTTACAAAGAAGGGCTCCTTGCTACACTTGGTTTTAGTTCTTGCCCTTGTTTTATGTTTAGGAGCTATTCAGGTCATTGTTAGCCACTGTGGAAGGGACTACCTGCATACACATTCCTTGGTTGCTTATAAAATTTATTCCTTTACTTTTAGTAAATTCACTACTTGTAGTACTTTTGGGAGATGAGTGGTTTAGTATTATCAACCATAAAAAAAACCAACTACCTGTAGGAGCACCATGTGTATGTATACAGGCATTCAGCTTCCTAGCAGAGAAGTTTCTATGCATCATTGTTGGCATTTTTTATTGTAGATCCTGTCTCCAGGTGAGAACATACCAGAGTAGCTTCACCTTTTGGCCTGAGTTCCTGTGCTTTTTTCTCCTGTGTAAAAATCTCAAAGCCCTAATAGAAAAAGGCATCTACTGACACTTACTTTTCGCGTGGTTCTGATTTACAAGAAGGTGCATTTAGCGCAAAATGTTCTTGCTGTTCTTGTTTTCTTACTGGGTCTCATAGTCAGCTACTCTAAACTAAAAAGGAAAAAAGGATTTCTGAACAGGGTCTCTATCTGGTTTCTGCTCTTGGGGCTAGATAGCGTGTCATCACTGAAATATCAGTAGTATTTCAAGTTATTTTTTTTCTAGGCACTCTTTGCGGAAAAACAGAAGGAAGAGGAAATCAAAAAAATGAAAGAGGAAATGTCTCAACTTGTAGAAGATACTGCTGCAACAGTTAGAAAGGCAGTAAGTTACAATGTTGAGAATGAAGAGATTTTTGACTTTCCTCAGTGTGGTGCCATTAACGATACATGGTCATCACAAACAGTTTTCTTACAAGTGTTTTGGTAACATAAGTAACAAGACAGCATGTACCACGTACAGACTATCTGTATGTAAAAATGAAGCTGAAAAACAGCACATGGGATGAATTTTTTGGTTTTTCATTGGTTTTGATCACAGGTAGACTCTGCAAAGAAGCAATATAATGTGCAGATTTCTCGACTAGCAGAAGAACTTGCAGCTCTTCAAATGGTACAGTATTGCCTGATGAAATTATTTTTGGTGGCAAAACATTTGATACTTAGGTTTTTTTGATCAAGTAAACACAGATGCAAGTCAACTAAAAAGATTAATGAGTAATTGGCTAGAACTATGCTTTATTACTATATGGCACTTAATATCCTGCATGTCTCCAGGTATTAATGGAACATACAGTGTCCTTGACATTAGTTGACGTAAGTGACTGCATGCAGTGTCTTAACAGTCAGTGCAGAGGTTCATATTTAGGTGTAAAAGGTACTGCTTTGAAAATTCATATTTAACATACAGATTTGGCTCATGTATCTACAATCACATCTCTTACTGAAAACTTGAAAGGCTCTGCATGAAATAGTACAGTTCTGTATTTGCAATAGCTATTTTTTTGCTTTGGCACATCCTGAATTTGACTTCATTAGATTTATTTTAAAATTACTTTTTAAAACAGGAATGTGGAGAAAAACAGGGTCAAATTGAACGAGCCATTAGAGAAAAGAGAGCAGTGGAAGAAGAACTTGATAAGGTAATGAAAATGCATGCAATTGCCTTAAGATCTCTTATCAGAAGGAAAGAAACATCAGAAAAATCAAAGTATTTTTCCCTCTTTCTTTTTTTAGTATATTTTCTTAATTGTTACTTTTGATGTAATTATTTTAAGTTGAAGTTTTCTTAGGTTTGTTTTTTTGGTTGGGCTTCTTTAATCAGGAAATTATTTTAAAGCTGTAATGCTAAAGTCAAGAAAGGGGTTCTCTGAAAAACATAAGTAAAAAAGAAAGTTTGACATAACCTGAAAGAATGTTGGCACATATTCCTCTACAACTTCAGCTCAATGGGCAGAAAACTAAATGACTGCCAGATGTTTTAAAATTTATTTTCCAAGTAGAAGCAGTAATGATAGAAACAAATTTTTGTTTTCCATCGCTGGAAAATAGGACGCTTGAGAACTAAGTAGCCTCCTGCTCAGCACTGCACTGCCAGTCAACATTGCAAGGTAAAGATGATGTTAGATGTAAATTTATTCTTCAGATTTGCAGAGAACAAAGAGACCACGAATATGACAATAGGAAACTAGAGCAACTGCATCAGAAATATTTACTAGCAGAAGCTGTAAAAGGTGACCTTCAGCTAAGTCTACAGACAACACAAAATAAACTGAAACAACTGGAAATGAAGTAAGTAACAGATGTTACAGCAATTAAATAGAAATAATTTCTATTTCTTTCCATTCTAAATTGTTGTTATCTGTTAGGTTTTTGTCAACTCTTTTTGACCAGTGGCAGGAATGGTATCAAGATAACTTATTTCTGAAGCAAGGGCAATCATGAATCTTTGAAAAGGAACGAAAGGGAATAACCCACTACAGAGTGAAATATTTGCTTTACAAGTTGAGACCTACAATCAGTCATTTAACAAAAACCAATATTTAGAATATTGATGCATTTTAAAATATCATTTGTACAGTTGCCTTAGGAAACACTCCAGTAGAATTTATTACTTCATACATTCATCTTTGTTGCACTGTATCCTCGTATATGCAGAACGCTGTGTTTGCATAGCATACTCAATGTCAGTTCTGCTTCAGAGCTAGACATTAGTGCAGCTCCAATAATACAATAGTTAAGAGTACAATATAGCATGCATTTGTAGAATTCTCTAGAAGCTTTAGTCATTTCTGTAGGCTGATGGTCAAAAATCCTGTCACTTGACCAGAGCGATCCTCAGTTGGCAATCTGGAAATGTTATAAAAATTAAAATCTTGTGCTTCACATGGTCATTTTACTGAGATGGCTACAATAGCAGTCTGGTTTTATGAATTCTGTTATCCTGATGAAATTTACTGACTGTACCATCATTCTAGCTGTCACGCTGAGCTGATAAACTGTGAGGAAGAAACAGGGCAACAGCCATACTGGTTAGACCAAAGATCTGGACCATTACGTGTTTGGTTTTTTTCTCTAGTGCAGTAGTTGTTCTGCTCTTGAGTTCCAGCAAGACTTCTCTTCTCTTCCAGCTCTGAGGAAGAGAAATCTCGTGGCCAGGAAGCGATCTGCAAATTGCAGAGCATTCTGGATTCAGAAAGAGAAAAGACTGCCTCTGTCAGTGAACAAAGACTAAAACTTCAGCAAGAGAATGAAAAGTTGCAAAAAGAAGTGGAGGCCTTGAGAAAACTGGCCATAAAGGCTCAACAAAAAGCTAAAATAAAGGTACTTTTTAAAGATTACTTTTGTTTGAACTTAAGACTGATACTTGCTTAGTAAAGCAGCAGCTTGAACAGAAAATCATTGAAAGTTTAAATTAAGGATGGAAGTCTCAATGATCTAAGAATCTGCAGCAGTGAAAACGACTTGAGGAAGCAGTTTTCCAAGTGGGAGCCATCTCAAATCCCATTTCCACTGTGCTGCAGCACAAAATAAAGGAAGCGGTGAAACAGGCAATCTTGTTCCAACTCCAAAACCCTTTGGTCCAACATAGTTTAAAAACTAAGGATCAGAGTCCTGTAACTGATGGGTTGTGGTTATGTGGTTATAAAGCATATGCCAGATCTTTGTCTCATTTTTAATCAGACAGGCTTCCACCCCAGTCACAGATAATATGTATTGCTTGCTTGATTTTCCTCTGACATAGAGATTTTTAGACACATTTAAGGAACTCCTAACACGGTTTAGCTAGGTAAAGAATAAATGTGCTTCTGTGCAAAAGACACAAGGGAGAAGGATAAAGATTATTTCCCCAAAAAAAGCATACACAGCTCATTATCCATTATTGTCAGTTGCACTACTTGATTAAATTGGCTTTGGGAACATGTTTCTCTTTAAGCATATAATTACAAGTTTAATTATTGTCTATTTCACACTTTCAACAAACATTTATAAATTTAATTCAAATAAAAAGGCTGAAAATTGACACCTGATAGTACCCAACTTACATTTTTTCTAGATAAGCACAATGGAGCACGAACATGCAGTGAAAGAACACGGATACAAAGCTCAACTGAAGGAAATGGAAGACAGCCGTCAAAAGTCTACTTCTGAACTTAGACGTCTGTTAGTAGCTCAGCAAAAAGTAACAAATCGGTGGAAAGAAGAAACAAAAAATCTTACTGAAACTACAGAAGCCAGGATCAGTAAGCTAAAGTAAGTGCAATTGTGTTCCTCTTCCAGAAACTGCTACAGTTTTGGTTAACCTTTTGTGCATGGCAGTAGAGCCGTGGTAATAAAAGCGTAAATCATCCAGACTGCATGATATGCTTCCAGCAAAAAAAGAGAAAGAATGCTCTAGAGAGAACTTTTGACACTCTTTGCAAAGTTAGCAGTAAAGTGTAAATGTCACACCTAGTTGATGCATGCGAATTATCTAGTGTCAGTAAACAGATATATTACATGTAATTTACTCTTTCAAGATACAACACACTCAACTTAGAGAATTTGTGAATATAAAAACTTAAATATTTGTAGCTATTCATAACAACCACCATGAAGTCAGTTGTGGAGCGAGTCTCCAGACTTCTCAAATAAGCTAGAAAAAAAACTATTGGGAAGCATATCTAATGTTCTTTTCCGACTAGTTGCTATCATAAATGAGGATGCAAATGAGTTGTGTGACTGCCCTAAGCAAAAATAAGCTAAACTGTACTCTTAATTCATACAAGTTACCAGAAAACTAGCCAGCAGTTTTACTGCAATAGTTTCACTGCATGTAACTAGCTGTGTTTTAATACTACTTTTTAGACATCTTTGGTAAACTACTAACTAGAAAAGAAAAATATTTTGTAATGTTTCATACTAAGGTAAACTTTAACTGTTAAACTGGTAGTTTATTTCCTGTAAATGCTACCGCAGCATGTCTCACAGTTTAGCATCTAGGTTCATAACTAGATCCTGAATGTAGTTCAGAAGTTTCCAGTTAAAAGGGAGAAATTGCAGACTTCAAAAACAAGTTGGCTCTGAAAAAGGTGCTTTCCTTCTTAAAACTTTAATGTTAAGTGTTAAAATGTTGTTATAGCAGACCAAAAGCTTTCAACATTATTTATCTGCAGCAAAATGCTGACATAGAAAGTGTAACAGACATAAGAGGAAATCTATTTTGTGAATGCATGAAAAAGAGGTAGTAAATTTTGAAAACGTCCCTCTTGATATGAGAAACTGCCTGTGCGGCATCATCTGGCGAACTGCAATAATGTAACATCCTCTATGAGAAAAAAAACTGCCTGATGAGCAAAATGGAAGAAGAACCCATCATCTCAGTAAAAACTAAAAGTCTACATTATATCCACGATTCAGTGACTTCCATAGATTTTTTTGGTGCAAATCTAAAAGCAAAGTCAGTTCCTTTTTAACATGATTTTGTAGGTGATGGTTTTACATAAAATATATGCTAGAAGCAAAAGTTTTTGTCAGACTTTTGTTCTGCCTAACAAGGAAGGTGGCAATAGAAATAAGTTTATTCTCTGTTAAAAAATTTTAATTTAACCTGATGTAAGGAATTACACAGTATCACAGAATGTCAGGGGTTGGAAGGGACCTCAAAACATCATCCAGTCCAGCCCCCTGCCAGAGCAGGATCACCTGCAGCAGGTCACACAGGAACACGTCCAGGCGGGTTTTGAATGTCTCCAGAGAAGGAGACTCCACAACCTCCCTGGGCAGCCTGTGCCAGGGCTCTGTCACCCTCACAGGGAAAAAGTCTTCCCTAATATTTTTGTGGAACCTTCTACATTCCAGATTGTACCCATTGCCCCTTGTCCTGTCATTGGACATCACTGAGAAGAGCCTGGCTCTGTCCTCCTGACACTCCCCCTTGACATATTTATAAACATCAATGAGTTCACCCCTCAGCCTCCTCTTCTCCAAGCTGAAGAGACCCAGCTCCTCCAGCCTTTCCTCATAAGGGAGATGTTCCACTCCATCATCTTTGTGGCTGGGGCGGCGTCTCT
>NW_009717509.1:0-42404 GCF_000703405.1 Apaloderma vittatum | reverse complement strand
CTACCAGCCACTCCCCTTCTAACACACCCCAGGATGCCATTGGCCTTCTTGGCCATGAGGGCACATTGCTGACTCATGGCCATCCTGCTGCCCACCAGAACCACCAGGTCCTTTCCCCTGCACTGCTCTCCAGCAGGTCAGTCCCCAACCTGCACTGGCACATGGGTTTGTTCTTTCCCAAGTGCAAAGTTCTGCACTTGTCCTTGCATAACTAAATGTGTGTGGTGATGCCCTTGCATACCTAAATGTGCACTACAATGACCAGTGGCTGTAACAGAACCTGTCAGTATTATCCAGATAAATTAAAACCAGGTTGTTTTTCACATCATACGCATTACCAGATACCTAACTATATGGGACAGAACACAGTTGGTACGAGAATGAGCTCTTGAGTTTCAGGGTGAAAAAACCTTAGAGTAGTATAATGAGAAAGAACATAACACTTTGCATAATAAATAACACATTGAACTATATGCAGATATGAGACAAGCATGCAAATATTTTCAGAGATACAGGAGAACACGTTAATACAGAACCCATGCCTTCAGGATGAGAACTAGGTGCTGAGTGGAAAACAACTCCCTGGCTGAACTTGGCAGCAAATGGGAGCACCCAAGACCAGAGTCCCAATTAAAAACCAAAAATAAAAAATACAAAAAAAAAAAACAGAAAAGAAAATTTACTGCTCCTACCTGATGAAACAAGGGAACACAGCCTGTCCCAATGAACTGTGCTCCTCCGCAGCGTGAAAACAACAGGCAGGAACCCCAGCAGCACAGGGAGAAAAACCAAACAGCTGAGAGCAACTCTCCCCGCACAGCAGGCACTAAAAAGAGCCCTTGGCCTCTTCTGAGGGTCCCTTTTATACTAAGCACCATGGGAAAAAAATGCCATGATTGGTCCATTTGAGTCACCTGACCCACCATCTCCACCCCACAGGCACAGCTGCCCCTCCTCCCCCCCTGTGATTGCCCCCTGGGTCGAGAGCCCCAGAGAACTTTTATGTGATGCTCTCAAACCAAGACAAAAGGGTAACTGAATCTGCCAGTATTTCCTAAAAGAAAATAAAGACTGTGTGCACGTTCAAAAAGTAAGGGCAGGTTGTTCATACACCCTGTAAAGTCCACCTTGACTGGTCCGCATATATAAAAAAGAGGTTGTAACACAAGTAGTAATAGATGGTTACCCCCTTCTAATTGGCAATTCAGTATTCTTCAGAGACTTTTATATTCTAATCCTGAGATGAAGATAAGAGTTGAATAAAAAAGAATTTTATAGATAACCAGTAGCTACCCATAAACCCTTACCAGACTCCTCACCAGTGGCCAACACCCACAGTATATTTTTTTGTTGAACATGATTCTTGTTGGACCAGGAATAAGAGCAAGATTCATGTTGATAAGCGAAGTGCCATATTCAATCAAATAAATGAATTATAAGAATACCCTTCAGGAGAGATCTTGAAAACTGCCCACAGCGAAAAAGGTAGATCTTGTAACATGAAAGTTTTCCAGGAAAATTATGTTTGTTATCTCAACTTTGTATGAATATTACTTTGTCCTGTTAGATGTGGAGAGGAGGGCTCAGTAAAGGTACAGTTTAGCCTGAATAAGGGTAGTGGTACATATACACAGGTCTGTTCTGTTTTAGAAATATAAACTGAATCTACAAATCAAACAGTACATGGGACAATTTATAAACATTCGCTTAAATGATGAGGAGGTTCAGTACTTAAGATGTTACTTCCATGTTACAAAGCATTTTAGGAACTTTAAAAATGTTACCTGTTTAATACTAATACATAGTATGAACAAACTGATAAATTAATAATCTTAACCATCTGCCACTATGGTCTAATACTAAGAGATAATTTTGGGAGAGGGGAATCAAAAATATTTGTTGCAACATAAACCCATTCTGTTTGAACAACTATACTGAATGGCTTCATTTTTTAATATTCATTCGAATTATAATTGTTAGTAATTAGAATAAGGGAATCTTTGCCATATTGTTTTTAAATTTAAATACTTTACTTAGCTTAAGTCATCTAGTTGAAGCTATTTTGGGTGTCTTTGTTCCAGTTTCTGTTTCTGAAACATTTCTGTGTCAGAGAGTGCCTGACTCATCAGTAGCCATGTGTGGCTTTTGGAGTTCTCAGTTTGTTCTTTTCTATAATTGAAAAGAATCTGCCTCTGAGGAATGACCTTTCTGGGGTGTCTGTGTATGAAGTGTTGGCCGGGATTGCCGACTTCTCCCTACATCCTGTACAGTACATGGAGTGAATCGCATGGCATCCTGAGCTGAAGTTTCCTCCTTTTCTAAAACATTATTCTTGGCTGCACTTCTGTAACGTTTGGCACCCGTAACTGCTTATTTTCAGATATTTATTTAAAAAAAAATTAACAGGATGAGAGACAGCTGCAGGTACTGGCAGTATACAAAATTCATAATTACTAAGAGTAACTGAGGCATATTATAATATAATTCAACCGGAAAAACAGCTGGCACATGCTATATTTGTCATATGAGAGTTTTGCAGAACGTACTTGGTACAGCTGGCGAATTTATGACCCGTCTGCCAGAATGCTAAAAGCTCACCTTTTGTTTCCTACTCACTTAACAAAGACAATGTGGAGAAGGGACAGATTGGATTATTCAGCAGTTGAGGTTACTGCTCAATTTTAATATTTAAATCTCATCCTGTGTATTTGGGGGAGGGTCAACAATCGGAATGAGTCAACTGCCTAGCTCAAGAGTTACCATGTTACCTTATGCTTACAAGGTTAAACTGTTTTATTTAAATAAAGAACTTATTGATATACAGCTGTATGTGAGCATATAAACTGGTCATGGCCTGTGCTGCTAAGAATGCTAATCCACACCTCAGTGCAAGTATAGGAGACAGATTGTTTTTCAGTAACTACTTATATTTAATTTAGAACATTAGTCTATTTGGATAGTCTTATAAGGTGATGCAGCAATAAAGATGGTCTGTACATATTTTATGATATGTACTGGGATTGGTTGAAGAGGTTTGTTGAGAACAAGGGAGTGGAACTACCAGCCGGTTCTACTCACAACTTGATATATGTAGTTAACAGATATATTACAACCTTGTATTTTAGCTACCATGTAACAGTTTTTAGTCAAACTTTATGAAATACTGAGTTTTTTCTCTAAAGTTACCAGAGTTCAGATATTTTATCATCATTCATCATCCCTGTTCATCAGTGCCTCATGATGGTAGAAGGCAGGAGCTGTTGCCTTTGAGCACCAACTCAAAGATGCTTGCCATAGCCCACATATTTTTTTGTCTTCATTACTATACAAATTCAGGAGCACTGAAATTCAGCTTATGAGTCGAAAGGCCGCTTTGAAGAAGGCAACATTTGCTTTTTCTTCGTGAAGCGTCACATTGCTCTCTGTCTCACAAGTACAGCATTACTTGGTTTTATGTACTTAAAAGCACTTTCAAAAATGTCCATGTTGAAGTCTGCTTATGGGGCACTAATCAGAACGTTAAAAATTGAATGCACTGTGCAAATGCAGCTTATATTTATAGCATATGTGATAATGTGCCTGCAAAATAAGATTTAAAAAAACAGGGAAAAAACCCAGCTGTAAAATATCAAATGCTCTTGACAAAGTCCCGCTGATTTGCACAAATATGTCTCATTCGTCTGCCTTTATAGTTCTGAGTACACATCGTGAAGTGCTACCTGTGTAATGCTTTAGAAATAGATGTTATAAGAGCAATTCCTGAAATTAAAAATACACCATCAGCCCCTTCGGTACAAGAATGTGCCTATGAAATTACATTCCAGTAACTGATGCACTACTGTGTGTTAATCAGCATCTTTTCTTCTGGTTAATAGAACCGAGGCGAGTCAACAAAAACTTCGTATTCAGGAGCTCCTTTCTCAGCTGGAAGTGGCAAATGAAAAGGTAACGGAGGTAAGATAAGAACTGATATGACAACTACTTTCAGTTACAACCTGATGCAAGCACACTAGGGTCTTAACAGAAACCTATTTAGATGGCTTACTTTGCTGGTTTAGAAAAAATTAAGGATTTTTAACGGCCATAGTCGTAAGTGGAAAACCCCACTATTACTGCTGACTGACATGGTCAAATGGCAGGAAGATGAACAAACTTTCATCTTAAATTACAGGAAAAGTGCAAGGAGACATAACCTGCCAAGGTTACTACTCTAGCACTTTTAGGCAATTCAGGAAATGTCTCTGAGGTCACTTCGGGCTGCGTGTGTATACACACCTCTGAAGGGGAGAAGGCACTGTTATGGATAAAGTAGCATACTCAGAGACACTAAATTCTCAGCATACTATGTGCATAGTACAATCTACCCTATGTGTGCATACATGCGTGTAGATAAAAGCATTATCCATTAGAGATTAAGGGCACGGTTGTTTTGGAATGTGCATTGTTCGATAATTAATGGCCACTTTAGAAAACGTCTATCCTGTCAGTGTCATAAACCTGGGATTATACCCAGTTCTGTCTAGGATAAGTCCTGGATTAAAATGTTGACTTCTATGCATCTTACTCCAAGATGGTGAAATGAGTAAAACTTCCTCTGCAGATTACTCTGGAAAAGTCAGGTTGTATTTGAGCTGGACATTCTCTGTAAGGTGTCAGCAGTACACCTTCAGTCTTATTGTAAGTGGTACACAGTTCTGCTGCTTAAGTTCCTCTTGTTTTAAGCTTTTCCACTACAGTAAGTATGGATCCAGTAAAAAAGAACTTTGATTTGTAATGAGATGTTTCATTTACACAGAATGAAAAGTTAGTGATGGAGTATCAAGAATACATCAATAGGCTTCAAAGGCGACTGAGCCAGGCAGAACAGAGGGCAGCTACAGCGTCTCAAAAGGTACAAAACTAGTAAGAGACACATTACTCGAGTGTGATTAAAACATTCCGTTGAATATTACAAAAATATTCACATTGTATCAGTCCTAAGACAGAGGTGGCCGTTCATGTGCATCATTACTAAATGTAATTTTAGCAAGAAGCTTTTATTTTAGCTGTGTCATCACAAAACTGAGGCATATTCAATTAAATGCCACATTTTGACAGGATGCTTAACTGACAGCGTAGATTTGTTTAGGGAAACAAATCTGACACAGATTAAACTTACTGTTTCAAAATATGTGAATGAATGCGTACAATCTTTTCTGTCCTCAGAAATAGCAGCAAGTTAACAACGAGGAAAAAAAAGCTCCTTAACTGCAGCTTCCATTTCCATACAGCAGGCTTTTTAGCTTTGCGTAACCCACTGCAGCAGTCAAACACAATGAGCTTATGCCCTGGGTTCACTTATTTGCCAAGCAAATTTGGTGCTTAAGTTGGTCTCCTGTTAAGTAAAGGCAGTCTTTCTGTCTCCTAATTTTTACTGTGATTTAGGAAACCCACTGGCAAATTACAGCTTTTGAATGTCGGCAGTCCCATGTGAGTTACAAAGAGGAAATGTTTGGTTCATCTAAATCGTCCAATTAGGACAAAGGGCATTTTTTTCCCCAGCAGCACTGAATACATGGGCATAGCTGCCAAGCTAGTGTAACGTAAGCTGTGCTTCCTGGCTGTAAACCCTCTCTCTCATGACAAGGTCTACCCAGCTGGTAAAGATTTGCTCTGAAAAAACAATTTATTTTTTTTCCCCCTCCTGTTGGTTGTATGGGTCTGTTCAGCTTTAATACTTCTGAGTTGCTGTCTTCCCTAAAAATACATGGTCACATCACCTTTCAAGGGACTACATTCCTGGCCTCAGTGCTCATATAGGAAAAGGTCTTGCTGTTCCTGAAAACAGTGATAATTAACTTCCATAGGTTGAGGGCTACTTTCTCATTTAACTTGTCTTCTCATTACATTATCCAGATTACTTGTGAAATTAAATCCAATGAGGCTAGAGTTGGACTGTTAGGGAGTCTAGAAATTACATTTTTATTGTGGTTAGTTCAATGACTATAAATCTTAGTTTAGTATTAAATAATAGTAATTTAATAAGCAACATAAAAAATGCAGAGTATCATTTTGCACCAGTTTAAAATGTGTGTATTCTCTGGAGGTGTCTTTCAAGTGTACTTCTGCTACTTAACCTTATATTATCTTGAATTCATTGGGACTGAAATAAGACAAAAGCGGGAGTCGTCTACAGAGGGCATTGTGATTTCTACCGATTACCTCAAATTGCCACTTCTCTGGGCTTGTTTACTCCCCTTCCTGATACTTTCCATATTGAAGTTCTTCTGATATTTTAAATCTTACCAAAAAAAAAGTCTTATATATGCTTGTTTTTAATTACAGCTCAGCCTGATAACTACGCAGAAGAAAAAAGCTGCTTCTCAGAAGGATCTGGAAAATATTTAAACCCTTGTAAAATATTTAAACACTTGTATTTTCTGTTCATACCATGTTGGCATTAAGAAGATTGCTGGAGAAACTTCATATTGGAGCATTAAAGTCAATTTCATAGCAAAGGTTGTAAAACTTAAAAATTTTTCTGGTAGATTCAGGTATGAGAGGGGGTGGACGAAGATAGTGTTATCTGTCTGCAGAGAAAAGATGGGGAGACAGCTGGCAACGTGTTGTAATCAAAGTCCTTTAATGTAGCAGATGAAACAATCTGATACAGTTCTGTGGCATATTGGCCCTTTTTGGTCTAAAAAACCACCAGTTCCAACTATGACAAGACTGTGTACAGGGGAACAGATAGATAACATTATACTGAAATCCATGAACAGCTTTGCTCACATACAGTCGATACCTTTAATTTTTTCTTTGTAGAGCAAAAACTTGGAAACATTTTGAAGATTCTATGAATTGTAGAAAGACACTAATTACATCACGAATGACAAATAATTGCTGTTTTTATGGCAGACATTATAGCTGTGGAATGGCTCCATTGCCTTTCAGTTTTAACAATTTGGTTCCAGTTGTTCTGATGCCTCTGTAAATAAACAGTAAATAAAATTATGCTTATGGCTATTCATACAGCTCATTTCTAAGGACTGCAATCTTTATTCAGTTGTGCTTTTTCTTCCTATATTATTATTTTACAATTGGTCCTTGCATTTCTGTTGATCTGCTCTCTTGGTTTGTAGGTGTCTGGGAACTTGTCGGTCAACTCTTACACGTTTTGAAATAGTGTGTTTGAATTCAACACGTCAGTACAGGGGAATCCTCTTGTGTACGTTTTTCTGATAGCTGAGAAACTTCCTACATGTCATTCTAAATTTAGAGCTGAACTCTCTTTTCTCCTTCAGCATGAACTATAAATATTTTAACAGGTGTTAACTGATTTTAAGTGCTCCCATCTTGGACTTAAGTGATGGAATTCCTTGTACTCTCTCTTAAACGTGACACGGATAATTCTGGTTTTTAACTTCTAATTCAGTTGATTGGATAGTGCTTACCCAGTGCTGCAAGATGGATGCAAACTCAAGAAAAATTTCTGCTTACCGCAGCAGAAGTTATTATTTCCTACAGTTGTACGCACTTCTTCACTTAGAGCTTTTTGTGTTTGAGATACGCCTGCATCCCTTGCAATCTCTAATTTTGCTGTGAGACTTCAAAGATTTTTCAAAGCAACATCGATACTTTGTCCTGAAGCTCGGAACGGCTGTTGTGGGGAGATTTTCATCCATCAACCATGTCTGTGATACAGAGGGACACTAGTACCAAGCACCTATTTCCCATTTGCATAATGCACATCTGAGGTGATGACAGACCACCTGGAAGATTTTGTGTGAGCTATTAATCCCATTCACTCCTTGAAGAGAGGCTTTAGCTGTGAAGTGAAACCTAGCTGAAAATGGCAGGTAATTCTAAGTTTTTTGAGCAACAATATTTGTGCAGTCATTCCTTGAGGCACAGAAGGAGACCTGCTTGGTTCCCTTTTAATTCTGGGTATATTCATTTCAACCTGTGGTGTAGCTCTTGTCGAATGGTTATTTCTTTGCCTGAATATGAACTGCAGGGGTGGCACAAGCACCTAACAGGAAAGCCAAGGGGCAGCAGAGCAATTATGGCCAGTGAGACACAGAAGAAAAAGATGTCCCTGCTTGGAGCAGCCAGACATGCCTTCACAACCTTGTCCTTGCCTTGTTTGGCTCCAAGTCCATTGCATGTTTCTGCATCTTAGCATTAGAGGAAGCAAGAGGAAAGGACCTACTGTTCCCTTCATGCCTTGCCTCCTAGAGATCCTGCTACGGCAGCACACGGTCTCTGGCAGCGTTGCATCACTACAGGCAGTCCATAGTGTAAACGTACATTCAGCGTACTTCTCTTGAAGACCTAAGGGGTAACAAACCTCACATTCCTCTTCTCGTGTAACATGTATGAAGACATGGGCTTTAGAAGGACATTGTATAGCTACAAATGTCAGTTATTTGAGGTAAGCAACATCTCTTTAAGGATCTCAAGGAAAAAAAGCAGACGTTTTTCTATTGATGGGATAGGCACAGCTGTCAGGAACAAGACCCTATATTATTCCTTTAAAAAAAAAAAGTGTGCGCTTTGATACCTGTAATAATCCAAATTAAATGCTCACACTGACCATGAAAGTTGTCAGATCATGGCAGTGAAGTGCTTATGTCAAAACCGTAGTAAAATAACTACTGCAAATCCTAAAACACTGCTGGCAAGGATACTGCAAAAATGTACAGCATTTATTCACGTACAGACAAAAAGGCACAATTCTACTGAATATCTTAACAAAAAATACAGCTGTCTTCAACTAGGTCTTTATAAATACTTCAAAAAAAGGGAGAAAATAAATACAGGATTGGGCCATGTAATATAAAATAGTCATCTCTACATATACTTTTTATTTCTATCTGTTTCTCTTCATGCACCTTTTTGTAATTAATTTCAGCTGAATGGACACCAAAGCTAGGCACATAGTGAAAAATCATTTGTACAAGGTCTTACAAATGTAATGACAGTTTTCTCAAATTTCTGAAATTAAGATTTATACACAACATACATAACCCTTCATGTAGGTTTGTGAGAGTTTAAAACCTAGCAAATGGCATTCCAGGCAACTTGACAGAAGTTCAGCTAGCCTACAGTTTGACAGAATACACCAGTCGTGGTTGAGAGATCTCTTGGTCAGTCTGCACAAGGAAAGGTAACACCTAAAACCAGAAATTCAGCAAATGGTTCTATCCCAATAAAATACAGGGCTGGGTTTGTATTGTCACTGCTGTACTTAGAACAACACCTCTTCCACTGAGCGCTAAGCGTGGGAGACAAAACTAACCTACAGAGCTGGTCCTACTGCAGTCTGGTTACAGCTTTTTTGGTTTTGGTTCAGCTCAACTTGAAACATCAGAAAGCTTATTAACCTAAATATCAGGGAATGGAACAGGTAAGGCATTACTTCTGGACAAAGTTACCATTCGTAATAGTGCAAATTAACAAGGTACCTCTTTCAAACCGGTGTGAGGTTAAATGTTTATGTAGAATCAAAATTTAGGTTATTCCATCTATGGCTTGACAAACAATTCCCTATATATGGTCATGAGCTTCTTTATTCCAGGAAACAACAGTACCAGCCTGGAAATCATTGCTGTGTGTCGAGTAGAACTTAACTGCATTTACTTTTTGTCTGTCTATTGTTTTAACTTAACTGCATTTACTTTTTGTCTGTCTATTGTTTGATCAAATAAGTAATTTGATTTTAGCACATCCCAAGAGTGACTACATGACTTCAGACTGATCAGTGCCCTGTTGGACTTCGACCTCCGTAAGTCACAAAGTTAACTTCTTGGGACCAGCAATGGTATTTTAAAAGTATACCGTCACACACAAAATCCTCCTTCTTCAAGGTATCAGAAGGTTGACTTCTGAGTTTTAAAACAAATTATAGGGATATATTCTGCTGAATTATTTAATTGTAACTTGCATAGCAACATAGGGTGTTAATAAGCCTATTTTCCCTTTTTTTTCCCTCCCCTTTCCTAATTGAATCCCCTGGAAGACTCAGTTATGGCAGAGCTCTGCTGTGTTTTAAATGCTCCCTGCGCAAGAGGCAAGGGTCTGACATTAAAAAGTGAGTGGGTGTGGTACCGTCAGGCTCGGAGTAGAAAAGGGGGCAGGGGAAGGGGGTTCACTGTGCCTGCCTCTCAGCAACACGTTGCTGCTGAAGCTTTTTCACCAGTACGTACCTGACTGACATTTAAGTAGAATTCCAAAATTTACAGGTCGCTAACACCCAATGTTACTTGTGCGCTCTACTCTGTACAAAACAGTATCCTAACAATCTGTGAATATTATTGCTCATAGCTTACTAGTTATTGCCATTTGCAATTATTAAAAAAGTACACTATCAGAATACGCGTTCCCTCTTCCATCAAATCTAATCCAGAATAGAATGAAGTATTTTTTCTTCACTTGACTGTAAAGAGCTAACCACAATTTATTGCCTTTCCATCTTATTCTATTTAAAAATATATATTCGTGTCCATTTTAAAGCAACCCTTAAGTGTCATAAGCCTGGCTTTCCCAGTACATACCATTAGTGCATATGTGGTGGGCTTTGGGAAATCCTACCAACTAGTGCCTTAGAAATATTTTTCTGAATTGTCATCCTGGAGGCAGGAACGGTGACGGGTTTATTCCACAGGGTGCTGCGACCCACGAGCCTGTCCCCTTGCTCAGAACTGAGCCCTTTCAGAGCGTCCTCTGTGCTCGTCAGGCAGCTGCAGCCCTCACTTCGGCCTCCTCCAGTATAACAGCACGGTTAAATCTGGTCATCTCATAGGTGTATTTACATGTAAACTCTGGAGCTTATGGAGGGTTCTGAAAGCAAGAGAAAACATTCTGCAGAGAGAGGAAAAAGACCTACCACTGTCCCAGGAAAGTGACCATTTGTAATGGGGTCTAGCAGTGCAGGATGGTTAAACAACCACCTTCGATTCAATTCAGTACACATTAGTTCAATTAAGAGCTTGTGCTTTTCCAGAAGGCAGGGGAAGGGAGTAAAATTTGATCAGTGCTTTTTAGCTAAAAGGGCTGACTGACCCTTCTAGAAGGTTTTTGTGAGTTATTTTAGTGTTCATCGCAAACTTGAGTAGTGATTTCACTTCTCTGCTTACTCGGGAAAGTTGCAAATAAAAGAGATTCAAACTTCAGAATTGGGGGCAGTTAAAAAACAACAGCTTTAAGTGCATGTAAACAAGTTATACAGTTTAGGAATAACAAGTTATCGATTTGTCAGTCTGTAGCCATGTCTAAGAACTCTCTTCTCTCACACCAATAAATAACGTGGAGTTGGCTGGTAGGCGGTGACTCCACTGACACCGCATCCCTGCATCCAGTCAGGATGACAGGATGTTTCTGATAATGTCCCTCCTTCTGCTGGCAGCGCTGTTTGGGCTGAGCCTCTGCTGCCTGCGCTTTTTCTCAGGCACTTCAGTCTCCGGGTCACTCATTTCAGCATCGGAGATGTACCCGTCGTTCTCATTGTCACGCTTTCGCTTGCTCCTTGCTCTGTCCTTCGGTGAAACTCTGCCCATGCCCAGGCAAAGGCAGCTGGAGTTCTGGCGGCAGGTCTCCTCGGGGCTCTCACCCTGCTGCTGCCTCTCCCCCTTCTTTGGAATTCGGAATCCACCCCAGTTTTTCACCGGGATCGTGGGCATCGTAGGCACTTGAACTACTGTCTGACTGGAGTTTACTTTGACGAGACCCTCCATGCATTTAGGCACTATATCCCTCCGCGTGCCAGGTGCCGACCTACCACTGGAGTGGTTCACAGCCCTTTTGTTTTCCGAATGCCTCTGAGAGGGTTCTGTAGGTCTCAGTGGTTTGTGGTTGTGTTTAGAAGTCTTTTCTTTGAGCTCTGCCTTGTTCAGCTCACGCTGTGGATGATTGTCTCTTCTTTCTCTGTGGCCTGGTGCAATAATGACATTTTTCTGCTGCGCCGATACAATCCGTGTTTCTGCAAAGGTCTTGTCAGAATTTGAAAAGCTCCCTGGAGCTGCACCGCCTTCCCTTTGGCTGGGCTGCCCCAGCGTGGATTTGTCGTCACTCCAGGACCTGTTTCTGTCTGTCCTGTATTGTTTTTCCAAAGGGTGAGTCAGAGATGTACCCATTTGTTTCCTGAAGAATGCAGAATGCCATTTCAAATCCTCTATCTTAGGGACACTGGGGCCCAAAGACGGACTGTTGAACAACACTGCATCTTCCATGGAAGAGGATGAGGAAGGCACACCTAAATGTAAACAAATGAAGTCAAAAGTCAAGCAATTCTGTGTCTGGGTACATACAATAACCCCTTTCGAATAGATCTATTTTAACTCTGTTCCTCGTGCCTGACACTTTCTTCAGCATAAATAGGCATCTGGCTGCCTATCCAGCACCTCACATCATGATTATATGGCTATGTCAAGGTTTCCCAACGTGCTGCTGGTGTAGTTTCTCTGTATTCTGTCTAAAATATGGCTTATTAGTTACTGAGTATTTTACGGATAATCTAGTTAATGCTGTAACACTGAAGTAACTAATCTTTTCAAGAAAAGACTACCGTCAATACGATTATGCAGAAAAAACTTGTTGGTTTAAAACCTGAGTGTTCCCTTTTCCAAATTCATTTCTTTGAACTGCCATCTATGATGCAAGGGAACGCACGCTGAACACCAACGCAGTGGCACCGACACACCACACACTTAGGAGCTACCATCTGGCACTTGAATGTAAGTCACGGTCTCTCGGTCCTAAGGAGTCGTTAAAGAATCCCACCAGGCAGGGTGGGAGCAGCACAGCCCTCTGTGCCCAGGGAGCCGAGTGCACTGTGCCCACCGTTACAGCGACACAGATCCTCGGTTCCACATTCAATCTGCTGATGCGCCACAGACTGCACAAGGTTTTAATGAGAATAAACGAGGTCCTGTTCGTCCTTCAAAATTAGTCAGTAGCCTGTAACCACACCTCAGTACTTGTGCCTGTGGTCTAATGTGGGAAATACAAGACTGAAGCGTACCTGAAACTCTTTCTTGTTCCAACTGCTTTATGTAGGTATTAAATATCTGTTCTTGAACTTTGCAAACTGATCTCTTGATTTTTTCCCTTCGGGTCACCATGTAAGTCAGATTACGCACCTACAAGACATCAAGTTTATGAGTTTTACAGGAACTGTGTTTCTACAATATTGTCAATCTGTGCTTGGAATTAATTGAGTTTAAGTACTATACACCGTTAAAACGCATTAGTAACATTGTTAAATTTAACCTTCCCCAAAACACTTCTTAGGAAAGAATCTTAAATACCAATTAATGACAGATGAGTCTATCAGATCGTGAGAGGATCACAATACAGAAGTAACTTCTATGGACATATGGATCATGTATGTATATATATACATGCACATGAAAAATATATATATATGTATCTATGAAATGCCTATCTCTATCTGTCTCTATAGGAAATGCCTTTATCTCTCTCTCTCTCTCTCTCTCTCTCTCTCTCGGAAATGCCTATGTATACCTCTATCTCTAGGAAATGTCTACAGCTGTGTATCCTTAGGAAACATATTTCTTTCTAGCTATCTTTAAGAAATGCCTACCTATATCTACATATCTGTATCTATATAGGTAATGCCTTTATCCACCTGTCTATCTATCTATTGAAAACACCTCTCTATGTATCTCTATCTGTTGGAGATTAAATGAAGTACTTTACTTGAAGAATATTATAATTGTGTGATTGCTTAAAATTAGGATGAATTGAAACTTGTTTCATGAGTGACATTGCTTAGCGTGAGTAGCTGGATTTACTCAAGCCTGAGGCCACACACTGTGGGATTTTCACCCCAAATGCTGCTGAGCTCAGGCTGAAGTAAGGTCTGGAAACCAGCACTAATTCAAAGGTAAGATCACCAGAAACCGCATCCTCGCCCTAAGGACAGAAGACAGAGAAAGGACCCAGCACAGAACAAGAAGACCCCAGACCCAAATATGACTTCTAGACCAAACCATGGCATGAGGGGAAGTGAACTTAGCCTGTAAGGGTGTGACTGCTGGGGGGTTTCTGTGTTGGGGGATTCCTCTCAGAGGTCCCAGCTGGAAACAAACCGACCCTGTGGCCAAACGCAGCCCGAGCTTTTCCCTCCCAACGTGTCGGGGCTGAGCCTGGATCCAGCCACACCTGGACCCCTCTCTCCCTGAGGGAGTGCAGAAAGCGGGGAGGGCCGGTCTGAGCCTGTCTATCTCTGGAGGAACTGCCTATATTTATCTGTACCTAGCTATCTTTAGGAAATGCCTGTATCTATATACCTGTATCTATTATCTATCCCTAGGGAATGCCTACATATGTATGTATCTATCTATCTCTAGGAAATACCACTGTATGTATGCAGGTACCTATCTATCTAGTGATCTGTCTATCTCTAGGAAATGCCTATATCTACCTACGGGTAACACTTCTATACATCTCTACACGTATCTCTATAGGAAATGCCTATATATTTATATCTAGGAAATGCCTGTATCTGTATCTATAGATATCCCTAGGAAGTGCTTATCATAGAATCATAGAATGGCATGGGCTGGAAGGGACCTTAGAGATCATCTAGTCCAACCTCCCTGTCATGGGCAGGGATGCCACCTCTCGACTAGACCAGGCAACACATGGGGACCGAGCAGGAATCGAACCCGCGACCTCGGTGTTGGTCATTGTTGTCAGCACTGTGCTCAAACCACTGAGCTAACCGGCCCCCATATATGTATGTATCTATGTATCTCCAGGAAACACCACTGTATACATCTATCTTCATAGGAAATGCCTAAAAATACCTATATCTTTAGGAAATGCCTCTATCTATATCTATCTATCTGTAGGTAATACCTACATATATTTACATCTATCCCTAGGAAATGCCTATCTGTATCTCTCTCTCTCTCTCTCTCCCTATCTCTCAAGGCCTACATATATATCTATATACAGGAAATGCTATATATCTACATCTATCTCTAGGAAATGCCTATATATCTATCTAGAGGAAATACCGATGTATGTCTATAGGAAATGCCTATAAATGTCTGTATCGGGAAATGGCTATATCTACCTCTATCTGTCTATCTATGGGAATTGCCTATATATAGCTATACCTCTAGGTCTATACCTATATAGCTCTATGTCTATCTCTCTGTCCCTAGGAAATGCCTACAAATACATCCATCTCTGTGAAATGCCTATATCTTTCTCTAGGAAACACCTCTCTACATTCACCTATTTCTCTCTATAGAAACTGCCTACATATGTATATTACCTATCCCTAGGAAATGCCTATAAATAACTTTATGTATCTCTAAAGAAAATGCCTTTATATAGCTGCAACTATCTCTGTAAGAAACACCTGCATATATCTCTCCCTAGGACATGCCTATATCTGTCTATCTACATGGGAAATGCCTATACATATCTCTCTCTAAAGAAAATGCCTATATATATCTACACCTGTTTCTATGCCAATATATATCTGTATCTCTCTATATAGCAAATGCCTGTATATATCCATATTTATGTCTATAGGAAATAACTATGTATCTTCAATAAATTCCTACATATCCCTATCTATCTATAGGAAATATCTACCTATATCTACAGAAAATGCCTATAAATACCTATATTGGGAAATGCCTATAAATACCTCTAGGAACTACTTAAAATACCCACATCTATCTTTAGGAACTGCCTACATATCTATATCTATCTAACTCTACAGAAATTGCCTTTATACCCCTATAGCTATGTATCTTCAGGCTATGCCTATCTATATATCTGCACCTACTTCTATCTCCGTAGGAAACGCCTATGAACATCTACATGAAACACCTGTAGGAAATGTCTCTATATATCTATATCTATCTATTTCTATAGGGAAACATCTATATCTCTATATAGGAAATGCCTGTGGATATCTGTATCTATCTCGGATGGAACACCTTCATGCAAAGTCAATAACCAAGGGTGGACTTGGGAAATGGCACTACCGAGGCGGTGCAGTGGCTTACCCGCTCTAGATCCTGCCGGAGGTGCGTGAAGAGCTGCAGCCTTCTAAGGAGGACATCCTGTTCCTGTTTGGCCAGATTGTCCTCTTCGTCCTTCTTTGGGGTAATCAGCGGTTGATTGAAGTTGGCCTTTCTCTTTAGCTTCCAGTACTGGTAAAGGAATTCCACCAGGTCCTCGGGCAGCCACAGTGCTTTGGCCACTTCCAGAGGCTCCACAAATGTATAGAATTCATCCTCCAGCTGCTGGAGCTTCTGCTTGCGGAGGCTGACCCTGTGGGCCTCCTCCTGGCTTTGACCCATGCTGCAGAAAGGGTCAATGTGGGCAGGAAAAGACATGTCCTGAGTCCTGTTTCCATTCTCCTGGCCTGGGCTTCCATTGAAAGTCTCATCATCCTCTTTCTTGGTGGAGCTGTGCTTGGGACAGTACGACTTGAATTTTACCTCATCATCCTCTGTCAGTATGGTCTTCATCTCCAAGCCACGGTCAAACGCGCAGGTGACGTGAAAGGCTGTTCTGCAGCTCTTCACTGAACACTACAGATATTAAATGCAAAATAATCAGATGGAAATGTCAGAAGCCTAGAACTACCTAGAATTATTCAGGCAGCCAGGACTGCTTTGGCAGAACAACCCTGTTACCACGCTCTGCTTCTAGGCTGCAAGTACCTTCTTGCTCTCTCTTCATTAGCTTCACCATCTAGTGCTTTCAGGCCAGGCAGCGAGCAGGTGGCCCAGCGGGACAGGCACGGTTAGCCCCTCCCTAGCCCAATCACGCTGTTCAGGAGCCAGCAAACCCACGAGCAGAGCACTCGCAGAGTCACCAGACCTGCTCAAGTAAGGCAGCGCTGCACAAACGAGAACCTTCTGCCCTTAACTGTGCCAGCAGAAGAAAGAGGAAAAAAAACTCTGCAGTGGCTACGGCCCAATCTGGAACTTCTAATTAAAAGTCTTTCCCAGCACCTGGACCCACACTACGCTACAGGCCTTAAATGACAGGAATTTTTTTTCTGTTATCCTGATTTTAGAATGTCAAATACTAAATCACTGTTCATCACTACTTCACCGACTATGGCCTTCACTTCAGCTGGGGGATTAGGAGAATGGGAAATTCAATTTTTTTGCCATTTTCCTTCCCTTCCAGTGAATCCAGCCATCACAGAGCGACAAGCATTAGTTCAGCTGATTTAGCACCTCATTTCAATTATATATGTTGTTTTCTCTTGCAAAACATTGTCATAGCTGTCACCAGCCACAGAATGAAAGGTTTAAATACATATATGTATGTATATACACACACGTAAACATATACAATTGTATTGACTCACACCTCCGCCTCCAGTGAAAAGAACCTGAAGTGGAAGTGAACATTAGTGCTATTAACTAGGAAGAAACAAACCCACGGTTGACCCGAGTCGTCTAACCTTCAGGAGAAATGCACTGCACTGGGATGTTCATAAAGCACTTTGTAAAGAAGCCAAACATCTGGGTTTTCCTGCTCAGGCTGACTCAGCAGCCAGGTGGCATATAAAGGTACAACAGAATGCAAACTGCAGAAGTTTCAAATTAACATTCTTTAATACAAAACCAAGTTCCAAAAGGACTTTAAAAAGACTAAAGCATCTTTTGCCCTTTCCTCTCTTCCTAACAAACAGGACAAAAGCAACCCAAGTGGAACACCGAACAGTCCAGAGGAGTCCATCAGCCAGGGGTTTATTTTGGAATAATCAGCTCTCAGAGTGGCCAGTGTTTTATTGGGAAAGCCTGTCTCATTGGAAGGAAACGTGCTGAACTGGAGAGAATACGCGCTCTCCTTTCCCCCAGCTTACTGCAGCTGCTCTCTGTCCAGCCTGACACATACATCCGGCTGCCGGCTTTTCTAATTGTTGTGCACATGTCCTAACACCTCTGGAGGATCTCCTGCAGTTCATCCACTTAACACTACTTCCCTTCTATTGCAGTGGCTACATATAATGTTCTCCGCTGTATAAAATTTCACAACCAAATTCGAAGTATTTCTCAATGCTAGCTTCAATGATATCAAGATTCACCTAACTCTCCTAAAATGTGAGGCACAATTGTCATTTTTTTGTCTTTTCCCCATAATTTCAAATGTAGAGCTGCCTGAAGTGGCAGCCATCATGCCCCCAAGTCATCCTGTGTCGTCACTAGAAGGGGAGAGGTGGTATCAGAACAAACATGGAAGGACTCTCCCCTCTCCCCTGCACACTAATATAAACACTAAAATGTTCAACCATTTGTGAAGTTACCCTTCACAAACAGGCCTGGAGACAGGACAAAACAGCTCTACTTCTTCCAACTCCTTACGAGACAGTAATATCTGTCTCAGGGAGCTTTCAGAAGATCATTTTGCTGCAGTATATGGCACACTGTGAAGGTGAAGAACATATTACCACAATACCAAGCTAGATTTTTTTTTTCCCCGACACAATCACAACATCGCCCCAAGTGAGACACCTGCCCTTACTCTCATCATGTTTTCTCGAGTAAAGCAGATCAAAGATTTGTTTCATGTCTCAGAAGACCAAGCATCTTCTCTTTCAAAAATCTGGGGCTTGGTAATGTGTTTTCTCCATCTCTTCAGATTTTAAAATTGTTCTTAAAATTATTATTTAACATTCCTGAGCCATTTTCCACTGAAAAGGTTCTGCAAATGCTTTACAGCTAACAACCCACTACAAACACACATGTGAAACCACAGCGCCCAGCACAAAACGCTCTGGTGCAGAGCCATTCAGTTATTCAGCAGCGACAATTCCCAAGCTAGGGTGAGAGAGGCTGAATCCAAATCCAAGTGCAAGTGCAGGGACAATTTCAGAAGTACACAATGCGACAAACTGGCACTGGCCCAAGAACATGAGTTGTTGGAAAGGAACAAATGGCTCTATAGTGCTGGCTTTATAGTTGAATTATTGCATATGGAAATCCTTCTCTTTTGAAACTATAAAGTCTAGACATTCGTTTTGATTCTGTCCCATCTCGCTGTTTTAGGCAGTCACCATCCCTGAGCTTGAGTGAGTACCAGAAGCCAGATCAATACTGTTGCACTGCTTCCGCACTGGTGGGAACTGGGAAGCACACATCCAGGAGGGTTTTTTTCCCCTCCGAAACACCAAGAGCTCCAGAATCGACCCACAACTGATGGAGGAAATGCGACTGACTTCCTCAGCTTGTGGCTGGCTTGAGTCTCAGGGAAGACTGGTAAAACAACCTGTTTTTTTCCTAGTGCCCAAGAAGCCTAGTATTAGATGCTCTGATATTCTCCTCAGCAACTTAAAAGCTGGACCAACAACAAAACAGTCACAGCGAAAACAGTCCAGTGTTAAGTAGCACCCAAAATGAGAAATTCAAAGCCGCAACGAGCTTTATCATCAAAGTGATGGTGTTTACTTCCACTGAGAGCTGGGCATGCTCAGCACTTGAGACATCCCAGTCAATACAGGCAATACACAGCTCCCACTGAGGGATCCAACTTGTCTCAGAAGTCGCTAAATAGGAACTAGCACATCAGTTTCAGCACAGCAGCTTTCAGCGTTCACGCTTTGGTTTCGTATGTGGTACTTGACAGAAATACAGGGGTTTTTCCTCTACCCAGCAACATTCAAGTACACTAACACACCTATCGGTGTATCTACAAATCAGCAAGTTATAGGGGATGACCTGACTATTATTATTGACACTTTACTAGAAAGTAAGAGCACGCTAACATTCACCTTGTGTGCAATTAAGTCCATAGTAATGACCAGGAAATCAAAGTTTACCTCGAATACACATTTTGTGCATCTACTAATAACACATGGATATTTGTGCAATTAAATTACCTGTATACAAGCTCCAACTTTTTCATTGCAAAGGCTGCACACCAGGGCCCATCGACTGCTGGGAATGTGAGAAATGTTTGTGATGGGCTCCATTTTTTCCGGGCTTCCGATGCTCACCTAAGAGATAAAAGATTTAAAACCACAGAGTGACTATTACACTGTTAACTGAAAAGGGAAATAATTCTATCAAAGAAATCAAATTTCTTGTGTGCCTGTGCAAAATCAGCATGTTTCTCATTTGTAAGGAACTAAAAAAAATTGCTTTTTTAAAGAAGTCTCTTTCTCACCGCATGAATAAAACGGTTTCAAGGTGAAGCCCTCCAACTTAAAATTATGATAGAGGATGAGTATTTTGCTCTTAAGAACCCAGAGGAATTCTCATTGCCACATCCAAACCTTCCTGGTTCACCTTTAATGTTCCATTTAAAAAACAAAATGGTACGTAGTGAGCTTGACAGCAGCAAGGGTCTAGTATTTTGCGGTCTAATTTTGATTGCCAAAGGTAATGTAATTACTTTCTATAGAGATGATGCATCATGCTGCAACACTTAGCATCTAGCTGAAAATCTTTCCTGTTTTTTTCCTAAGAACTACCACATATATGCCACACTCAGTGTAGCAGCACACACTCAGCTGAATCACGGTTTTGACACGCTCCTCCTCTCCCAGAATCACGGCAGCCCTGACCTGCCAGAGGATTGGCACCTACCTCTGGAATCCACAGAGCACAGCTAACGTGGACCCACTTGGTGCCACTCCGGGTCGGCTTCATGGCACCACCCTTCTTAGGACACAGCAAACACTTGGGTTGGACGGCAAGCGCGCAGGTCCTGCACAGCCAGCTGCCTTCCGGCACGTTCAGGATCCCGTAACACGCCTGTATTCCCATGTACAGAAAAAAAAACAAAAGAAAACAAAGGTAACAACATGGACTTATTACTTTTTAGCCCGTCACACATAGACTCTCACAACCCTTAAAATGTTCTTCATGGAACTTCTAACACTATGAAAACGTTAGCCTGTGGAGTATCTCAGGATGCTTTCATAACCTTAGCCAACCCCCTTACCCATTCATTCCCCAGAAAGATCTTTCAGTGAAAGGAGCAGAAGTCACGGCCAGCTCTCAAAGGGAAAAGTGCAGAATGACAACTAAGATCACTTTCATGAAAAGACTACATGTTCACAGAGTCCTCCATCTAGATTACTGTCAGTTGAAACCCTCTTAAGCTTCAGATGTGACAAGAGCCTCAGGATCAGAGCACCACTACAAGTATAAAAATGTCCACTCTGAGTATCTTGCAAGACAGCCATTTGTACCTCACCACTGTCATAAGCATATTTCTTTGTTGCTAGTGCATTTAAGAAACACATGCAAGAAAATGCCATTCTTGTTCACCAGACAACACAGCTTTGCAAACACTGAACGATAAAAGCAAACTCCTTAAAGCCGGAAGGAAGGACAGGCTGATAAGGAAGGCATCTGCCACTGTAAGGAGCATTCACGGAAACAGATCTGCTAAAACTCTACCTGTTCTCTCATGCTAAGAAGACTTCTTAACTGCCACAAAAAGGTGGCACACAGCAGTGTTTCACTTGCCTGAAAGTTCTTTTTTCCCCTCCCTGCTGAGCCTCAGTTGCTGATATTAAAGGTGTGTTAGCCCCCGAAGCGTGCAGAAAGAGAGGAAAAGCTCCAGTAAGACAAGTGACCGGCTGAGAATGTACACCACCACACAGGTGTGTTTTGGGGATGCTACTCTTCACCTTGTAACTTGCTTCACATACAGACAACACTGCTTTTAACCCTCTGGGCATGACATTGCTAGAATTACATGTAACAATTCTCCTTCTGAGAGTTCCGAAATTCATCTCACAGCTCAGTGGTGAATGCCACTACTATATTTAACAGATCAACATCTGTCACAGGAAAAAAAAACCCAATCTGTAATCTGTAACGGTTTGAAGAAGTTTCCGTCACCACCCCTACACCGCCACCATGCCCCGGCCACCGTACCTGGTGCACACAAATATTGCATTTGTCACAAAACACCATTTCATTGCTGTCTTCTCCATCCGGAGACCGACAGACGTCACAGACAACATCTTCATCATATTCAATGCCAAGTCCTTCTTCTGTCTCGATAGCATGACTCATGCTATCATAGCATCGTTGTTCAAACTCCTCCATGACCCTTTCCATCATGCACTCCTCCAGTTCAGGCATACCTGGGAAAGAGGAATTGTTACTTACTTAAAAGAACAAGTGATAACCACATCACCATGCAACTCCAGCCGAGTAGATACAGCCAACCTCCACACGTACACACTGCATTCCTACACAATCATGCCTATTTCAGCATTAAAAATGTCAAGGTCGCAACTGTATTAAACTAACAGAAGCGAAGTATCCAAACCAATCTTTCAAAATCTTGAGAAAAACTTTCATAAACTGATTTTGGCTTCCAAGTCGTGTTCTTGTTCTTCTTCCTGGGACAGCACTGTCTATGGCTTTTGCTTCACTTTTGCAACCCAGACGCTGACTCCTTGGTGAAAGACTTGAGAGTGTTTTGAATGAGAAGTGATGAGGATAGAGGCAGGAAATCAATGACAGAATCTGCTGCGGTACTTGCAGCAAACTTGTAGTTTCTAACAAGTTGTTGGTTCCTTACAAGTTCTAACCCAACAGGGTGCAGCCCCAACTCAGGTCTCTCAGACTCTGCTGTACCAGCAAATGTTTGGTCTAAAAAGTGAAAATCACAGTTGTAATAAATGCAACATCAAATCTGTGACAATAAATAAAAGCAACATCTAATGTGGGATTTGGTCTTCTCAAGTAGCATCCATCAGAAAATTATTCCTGACACTACAGCTACAGTCCGATCCCATTAGAGTATTTTACAGTTCAAATATTATAGAACTGAAAAATTATCTGCCATAGAAGCAGGAAGAAAAACATCCAAAAAGCCCACAGTGCTGCCCTCACTGGCTTTCATCTCTCCCTTACCATGACAATGAGCTGGCCAGAAAACTTCCAAGTTGGTACTACACCAACCTTTACCCCAAAATCGTGCCACACAAACATGTGCAAAACCAGGACAGCTGTACTACTGCCAACAGTCATTATCCTCTTGCAAAGTCAGTTTGGCACAAGAATTTCCACATGCTTAAATCACTAGAATAAAGCACAGGCTTGGGATATCCTGGTTTTGGTCTGATTTTCAACACCTAACATTTACTGTGACGTACAGAAGATGGCATCCTCATGATGTGTGTTTACAGAGAAACACCGCCTTTCAGCTCTCCCTGTGAATACCTGAGCCACAAATTCCACAAAGCAAAGAAGAAAAAAACCCAAACCTCTCCAGCTCCCCCTGATCAGATGACAAATACTCTACATAAGTACTTCCAGCTTCCCCTACTGACAGGTAAATCCTTGCAGCAGAGATCAGTGATCCCACACTACCCACACTGAGCAGCTGAAAGGTAGCCAGAGGAAACACCCAAAATCCTGCTGATGCGAGAGTGGATTTTACCCTGCAACCCAGAAATACCGCAGCAGCAAAGCTGGTGATGGTGGGTTTTAGTCCAGTTTTCAGCTAAATTCTAACCTTATGACTGTTCCCACTTTATCAAAAAGCCTTAGAGATATGTCATTGACTGTGCATTTATAAGGGTTAAAAAAAGGAAAGCGAGGGGCTGCGGCTTCAGTTCAACTGTTTACATTCATTCTTTTAAAGACAGAACAGACATTTTCAATATCTGATGCACTTCGATGGGTATCAAAGAAAACACAAGGATTCATAGCTGCAGGGACACCATAAACAAAGTGTTACAACTGCAGATGATGAAATATTTCACTTTCCAAATGCCTGTTAATATTATCTGTAGAGTACAGCGTCTGATAAAGCACCCAGTTACGTGTTTCAAGGCCCACAACATGGTGCCTGGTACTGACACGAGCATTTCCTTCCCTCTGTGTATAGCGAAAGGGAGTGGGTAAAGATTTAGATCAAACATATTACAAAAAACCACACTGACACACAACATCAAAGATACGATCTGTCAAATTCTAGCTGTTCACTGCTTCAAGTCCAACGTGTACTTTTGAAAGTCAGGTTCGTGTAGCAGAACAGCCACCTCAGGGCTTCATGCACAGGGACAAAGAAAGCAAAGGGAACTTGCTGCTGCTTTCCTGATGATAACTGGAAAGATAACCCACACTCCTGAATCATCAGTTGCTTTGAAATCAATCTATTCCAACACTACAAACTCGAGCAAGCCTGACTTAAGATCTGGGAGAAAACATACCAGGTCAAGGCTGTGTCATGTTTCCTTCGTATGTGGATTTAAAAAGGAGAAACTTTACAATAGTTATAAATGGTCAGTTTGTGGTTTACCGGGTCTTAAGCCACGCCATGTATGGGCTACAGCCAGGTGAAACCCGTGTGACTAAATTGTAATCCAAACCAGGGAACTGCCAGAAGGCTAAAACAAAATCCCACAGTGTTCAACGTCTCCAAACCTCTTCCATCTGGCACAGAATCCTTTCCCTTATCTAAACAACGTGGTAAAGGTTCTGTACTGACTTATATCCTCTTCAATTCCACTGAAATCCTCTTCGAGAGCACACACCTTACCAGAGAAATGTTCCTATTCCTGCCCTGCTGCCCTGCCCCTGCCCACACACAAGCCATCCTGTAGCAAAGGGAAGAGCTGCTCCCCTTGCGACAGCTCCTCCTCCTGTTTTGGACCTGGACCCCAGGGGCACAGTAAGGTTTGGGAGATTCCTCCAATAAATCACTGCAGGAATTCCTTCACATCTCATTCCCTGTGCAATTCCACAGGCGTTAAGTTCTCTAAACCTCTCAAGACTCCTTGTCTACCTTCTTGGCACTGAACACCCCTAGCTAAAAAGATATTACAGATATGTGACACAGAGGAAAATAGGTACATTAAAAAAAAAAAAAAAAGACTAACTGGAGAAACTACCGTAATGGTCTGTCTGTTGCTCCCTTCAAGCACATTCATAGCGAAATGGGAACTTTGTGAGAATTCCCTTGTGAAACAGAAAGCAGCAGAGACCAAAAAAAAAAAACAACCTGTGGCCAGATCCTGACCTGGTCTGAGCAGATACAACCAACTTGTTCCGAAAGCATCTATCTTAGGGCTGAATTACATCAGGTCTGGTTTCCTGTGGCTATTCCAACTCATATGATTACTATCTCTTCATACCCACTGCTGCCTTCCCTAAAATTATTCATAAGATTGCCAGCTTTAAAATATAAAAAAATATAAAAAGAAGCAAGAAAATCACAAGCACTCATTGCTTACCCATTTCTTTGAATTCTTCATTGGTAAGCTGCAACCATGCCACATCCGTATCATCGAGATTGTAGCGACACATGCTGTTTGCTAAGGTTCGAATGTCACCACAGCCCAGCTCTGGAGGCTCTGAACCTGATGAAACAATGTACTTCCTGGGACGCGTAAAGGTGCCAGCTTTGGGCTCAGACACAATCCTAAAACAAAGAGACAAGCAGACGTCAGGTACGCTGGGTTGCCATGAGACTTCTTGCTAGAGAACTCAAAACGCCTGATCCAAAGTGACTAGCAGTCATCCAAGCATCCAGGCAATCACCTTGCACCACTGAGATGGGAAAGCAGTATCGCACACTTAACATAATGGGTTGGCATTATAATAAGAAATTAATTGAAGTTGTCTAAAAACTCAATTCATTCCCAAAACTCTAAACAAAATCAAAAGATTAGAGGACAGAGCTGCCCATACGCTTACCTGAAATTCACACTTCTAGAGTTTAAAATTTAAAGCTAGAGCAGGAACACTGTTATTTATGTAGTGATGGCTGCCACACATATGCTGAACTCTGTTTTAAGACTTTTTGAATTAATCTGTTCAACTGCAAGATCACAAAAATTCAGGAAAAAAAAAATACTATTTCCTGCTGCATCACTGCAGGGGGCTTGGACTAGATGACCTTTAAAGGTCCCTTCCAGCCTAATGCATTTTACGATACGATGATTTAAACTCTTCTTTCTTACAGTATGTTTCTTTTGATTTATTTTTCAGGTGTGTGCAGAACTACAGAATTGCCATTTTGTGAAACTCAGAAAACCATTCCACAGAGAATCAGTAATTTGCACTGGCTTCACCTTCACTTACCCAAGCAGATCCAAGCTCTGACATCCTGGGTCTGCATTTCCTCTTTCACAATCACTAACGTCATGGTGGGCCAAGCGTAAATATTAATCAACTGCTGCTGAAACTATCTTCTCTAAGGTTTTGAAGGCTCTAGCTGGCCAACAACCAACTATGAAAGCCTATTTCAGCTGCAAGCCAACTGAAATCTTGTTTGACCACAGGCATTGGTTCAGGAAACAGTAAAGTAGCTACAGCACATAATTTGCTCTAGGTCAGATTTCTGCAACGCCGCAACTTAGCTAAGCCAGGAGACGGGCGAAAACCCACCCACCACAGCGGTCACTCTACCAGCAAGGGAATTCTGTCAGCCCAGCTGCAGCGTGTCTCTCTCAGCAGAGGACACTGTACCTTCTTCTCAGTTACCTGCACAACTGAAATTCAGTTTGGCTAAAACCCACTTCACACCGTACCGCTGGCACCTCCAGGAGCAACAGGCCACACTGCCGAATGACTGTCTCCCGCAGCACCAGTGTCGATGATTTTTAAGGCTCTAGTGCTACAAGGGAGGAGATAGCACCACTGCATGTGGACACAGCTCACTGCTGGCAACAGCCTAAGCTCCACAACAAGTGGGACATCTCCATCTATTTTGCCCCCATCCAAAGTCCAATGAGTTAACCCCTCCTCCTATCGCAAGACACTGATCTGCCACTCCTGTGCCTGAACACAAAGTTCTCGGTAAACCCTCCACCTGTTTCAGTCTCCTGCACAGCCCTGCATCTCCCCCTCATCTAGCCTATTTTGGAAAACAACCTGAGGAATGGCAGGCAAGAGCCAAATGCTGCCTTTGGGGCTTCTGAGGTACAGAAGGTGACTGTAGAATATGAATCTGAATGACCTTGCCAGGCTCACTGCACTGGTCAAACTATTCCTGGTCATACTGCACAGTATTAAAATATTCCAGACTACTACATCTCACAGAGAAATTACTTTAAACTGTGTGGCTCTCTCTCAATCTTCTGTACCATAAATTCCTTCATACCTATGTCTCCACGTGGAAATCATAACCTCTGAGCAGCATCCTGCACATGCTGTCTAATACCACTGTAGTGGCAAAGAACAAACAAGCACAGGTAGTTTGGCTTCAAAACACAACCTCATCTCTTTATTTTTGTGGTAGAAACTAGTAAAAAAAAAAAAAGCAATACTTAGTACACAGTAAAACCCACATTCAGCTGAATTATCCATGTGACTACATGCTTACAATGAATCACCACACAGCCTTGCTCACTCCACCCCCTGGCCTTACTCATCCTGCCCTGACCAGTTGCTACAAGGCCAAAACTTTTTATTCTCTACTATGTACCACATTAGCATAAACTCTCTGCCCTGCGTTTTCCTTTTCTTCTACACCAGCCACTATGTGGCTATTGCTGATTTTATTTACAGAACATCTCCCTCCCAAAGTTAAGCACTGAACAGTTACAGCACTGCCATGGCAGGACTCTCCAAGTGTTTTTGTGAGCGGGCAGACAGGGTAATTAACCAGACATTAGAGTGTCACTGACCAGCAAGTGCTCACCAACAGGGCCATACAAGACAGCTCTGCAACTAATGAGAAGGGGTGCCTTCTGTGCTCAACCATGGGTACCTTCTTTCCTCCTTTAATATTTTAAATTTGGAGCAACAGCTCTGTTGGCCATTAGGAGAGAATAGCTCTCTCCTAATCGAGCACCTCGATCTTATAGAGCCAACACATCACCTCCCTGAAAGATACAAGGTGGGGATCCTCTGGAAGGTGTCCCTCTGCTAAAACCCACAGGTTTCCTGGTCCTCCTGCAGCCTTGGAAGATGCTTGAAAAAGCAGTGAGAAGACAATGTGAGCACACACGTACGATGCGTGTGCAATTATGCAGGGTCTGGGTAAAGTCAGTGTGGAGCAGACTGTGAGCACTGCAGGAAAATGGTACGTTCCCATGTCCCAAACTGCAGAGCAGAGAGGAAAATGCTGAGTTCTCATCAGAGCTCCATGTACAATCCTTCAGGAGGAGAAGGAAAGTGTTTACCTGATGTTCAGCTAACTTCCCCACTGCACAGGCCTAGTAGTGCTCAGTGGTGGTCTGCAGGCTGCTGCACAGAACACAAAAAGCTCCAACAAACTTTCCTGTAGTCTCCATACTCCAAGGTTAAAGCAGGAATATGCAGACCTGATAGAATCAGTGTAGCATCACCCAGAACCTGTAGCTGTATATCCGAGATGGGGCTTTTCGGGCCCCACCAGCACTGGTGGGTTATCTGGTAATGCCTTATGAGCCAGCCTGGACTTACTCAAAGAGAACTACTCTGATTAAATGGGAATAATCTTCATTATTCTCCTCTTTCTCCAACTCTAATCCCAGTAAAGCATAAAATAGATGGGCTGCAGAACACTCCTGCCCTTATAACTGTTCTGTTCCATTTGAAACAGAAAACAATATCCAAGTGTAACAAACAAGGTAAGGAAAAAGAGGGTTTCTTGGATAAGAGCTAGAAAATTTCACACTAACGTGTTTAGTTACATGCACATCTGGATGGTTATTAAAACAGCTGAAATCTTGGACAAGAAACAATTTCCTAAGTTAATAAATGAAACAACCAAAAAATAACGTGAAACCAAAATAAATGCTGTACTTTCTCTAGCCCTTAAATCTGGCTTGTCTAATTGTTCCTTGAAAGGAACCCATGACTTGGAACCAAGCACAAGAAGGATCAGACAAGGGCTCTCCCAGCAATGCTGAATAAGGCCCAGTCTGGGCTTAAAAACAGAAGCTATTTTTAAGGTTCTGTCATCATACTCCATCATAACCTAATGCCAGAAATAATCCTCTGACATTAATATTTCAACAGACAGGCAGAACAGGCCTGACTCTTCACCTCTCCAACCATTCCAAAAGTTGAGGTAGGTTGCTCTTCATGTCCGAGAACCAAAACCTCTCTAGCTAGACACTGTGGAATAAAGCTCTAGCAGCCAAGGTAATGTAGACATAAGCCACTAGCGTAAATGTGTGTGTATTTGTTTACATTCCTCCAAACTATACCTGGCTACTGGTTCTGGGAGGTTCCCTGGGCTAACTGGCACCTGAACTCCCTTTTCCCACTCCTGCCTCCAGGGGTCTGTCAGCACATAGTATTCATCAGGGTTCAGCTGGACGGAGTCATTTAACTTCATGGCAGTGATCAGGTCCATTCTGAACACCTGCAAAGAGAGTGACCAAGAGAGAAAAATAGAGACACTGACATTTGATATTTACACTCTAAGATTCACAGCTTCAGGGTAACCATGGAGCACAGTGTGTAACAAGGTCACTGTACCAACAGCGAACTGACCCAGCCCACTGCAGGACAGAAGTTGAGCTTCATGGCAGGGAACGGGGCGTCTCAAGGGGCAGGCACTGACAGAACAACTTCCAGCTAACTCCATCCCAAGTCCTGGCACTCCTCCTGTGCTGAAGCCGTAACCCTAAGAGGTGCCACCCGCTTTTGCCTCTGTCTTGGCTGCAATAAAAGCTGCAGGAGCTTTGAGTCTTATAACAGCAGCACAAGAAAGACTCATTTCCACTCCATGGTTTTTTGGGGGTTTTGTAAAATTACTGTAAAATTTTGTAAAATTCTGACTAATCCAAAGTCCAAAATTCGGACTAATCTACTCTACCACGAGCAGCTGCAAGAGGAAATTCTAAGGAGATGACTCTCTGTGCAAATATTTAAAAAAATAACTCAAAAGATGAACTGCAGACCCAACTGGAATTCTGGTGGCAGCTCTCTGGTTTAGCAAAGGTGCTTGGTATTCAGTCATCTACAGACACCTCCGCACCATAGCCGCAATTTTGCTTTGCCTTTGCAAAGGCATCCATCCCTAAAATGTGCAGGACATTTGGCAACTTTTGGGTTAGCAGCCATGAAGCAGCAGCAGTGCTGTCTTCGACAAGTCATGGAATGAAATAAAAAGGGATTTACTCTTGTAGCAGGCATGCTGGGGGTACTGGTGTGGCAGCTTCGGCCTGGTTGGCCACTGCCTACGAGCACTGCATAAGCCAGCGGTGCTATCACAGGCATCGGAACCATAAGCCTGCACTTGTTTATGTGTCTTCCAGCTCTCCCCACCCTGCTCTCCCTGCAAGGCATGGCTGCACTCAGCACTCCTCACCTGCACAACCATCAGTTTTTAACTACTCAGTGTCACATTCAAAGGAAGGGGTTAAAAAGCAACTAGTTGACAGAAAATAAGGACAAGAAGAAGATAGGTAACATCTTAAGAAAAGTTCTCCTGCAGAATGCTCAGTTTGTGGCAGACAGCCAGCAGCCACCCAGCCCTGTGTCACACACTTAAAAAGGAACACATTACCAGGGTAGTGCTCCTAGACACAACCTCCCAGTCCCCAACCGACGGCCACGCTGCTCTACGTTAGCTCCAGCCAAGTGTTGCATCTGGCTGAGGAAGAACAGGATCTACACAGAGTGAGAATCAGGCAGGCCTCCCCAGGACAGCAATTTCTGTCAAACATTATTCACACACCCAAAATCTCAATAGATTCCCTATATTCGAGGGGAAGTATTTTAGGGAACCAGTGAACCTGACAGTTAATTATACCTCTGAGAATATTTCAAAGTGTGATTTGCCTTACCACACTACACATCTTGAAATCTCTCCTCCCTCCCAGCACACACTCACTACTCCACTTCTGTCTCAGTTTCTGTGCTGTTTCTATTTCCAGTCTGGTTTTGTCATAAAAATAGCATAAAACCATGACATTTTTCTTAACACTTGTCTTGACACATTCAGAAAAACTGCCAACATTTTAAAATAAAGAATAATATTATCATATGAAGGAAAAGGTGAATGCAGGTAATGAAATATAATGAAATGTTTTAAACAATCCAACTACAATTCCTGTGAGGCTCCAATAAAGAAATGAAAAATAAGCCACAAAGTAAACTGGCTCATAAAACAAACAAGCACAGCTGGCCAGGGTATTCTGCACTTCTAAGAGAGTTCAATTAAAGCAATCAAATGCCAAAAAAAAGGAAGACTAAAAACACAAAATGGGATGCAAAACTTGCTCAATCTGAGAGCCAAAGTAACTCAGGTTCTCAGATACATTTGTCATAAAACTCCCTCAGAAGCAAAGCTAATGCAGCACCTGACAGCCAAGAAACTCCTTCCCAGGCCAGTGGCGCTGTGCCACCATTCTTTCTGCTCTAATTTCCGATGCCATCAGACTGCCCGGAGCAAAGCAGAGCGTACAAGAAGTGCTGGCTCTCAGAAGCACTGAACACTTCAGAGCTAAAGGGTGAAACCCTGGCCACGCTGAAGTCAATGGGAATGTTGCCACCAACTTCAATGAGACCGTGATTTCACCCGGGGAGTTTAGCAAGTGTCACTTTTCTGCCAGCACGCTTGTCATCAGACCAGCCGAGACAATGTAAACGGAGAGAGTGAGGGAGGGAGAGGTGGGAAAGACTGTGGAACAGAGCTAGAGGGCAGTAGATGCGAAGTCCATCCAGTCTGAGAAAACAAGAGAAAACTAAACTGCAAAGACTCTGGTAATAAATGCAAGGAAAGGGAGAGGACAAATCAGAAGCACGCAAAAGAAAACTCCAGCAAGATTCGCAATTATCTCAGATTATTCCATGATAGCCTTTCATGAGGTGGTTCTCAAAACTACACTTCTAAGGGATGTACACAAGATAATTAAGGAAAGCAAGCCCATCACCAGTAAGAATAAATTCACCAGGGGTTTCCACATTCACAAAAAGTCTTGAACAACGCACAATGACAAACAACACTGGAAAACACCAGTACTGGGTGTAGTTCACACTGAGCACTGAACAGATTCTTCTTGTGAAAACTCTTCTCTGGGTCTTAAGTATACTGTCAGTGGGGAGGGTGATAAAGCATGTTTCCTCTCAACATCAATCACTCACTAACGCACCAGAAATACATGTATTGGGCAAGTACCTGAAATGAAGAAATTCAACCTCCCACAGCTAATGCTTTCTTTGCAGCCTCTACAATGTCTAAAGCACAGTATTTGCCTCAAGATAGGGAGACTCGGCAAGAATATTTCCCAAGAACTGGATCACATATATGTGTTACTAACAGTTGATCCATCCTGGAAAGTTCAAAGATTTCTATCTCCTTTGATAGGATTTTCTCAAAGCACTACGCAAGACAGAACTGTCATAGGAAGGATTTGTAGTTTGACAAGCCCTTTAATAAAGATCACATACCAATATCCAATATCAACTATGAAACAAATGCACCTAATGTAAATTTTCACTGTTCACCAATCAACCTACAAATAAAACCCTGATGACAAAAATACCAGAAAAAAAAGACTCCTCAGTTACACTGAATGAGTGTCGGACTATGATAAAATTCAGAGAGCATAAGTACTGCTGGCAGTGGCTGTGCCAATAGCTGAAATCCCTAATTTCCTGGCAAAAACAAAAGAGGGGGGGAGAGGGGCATGTGTCAGCTAAAGTGTAGTAAAAATAAAAGAAAATGTAAATCTAAAGAAATGGATCCATTACCAGAATATGTATAAAGCTTTGCATTTGACAGATGTAACAAAATGAAAATCAAATTCCAGAAATACCTCAGAAGGTTTTTGATCTTCACGTCTGGAACACGAAGCCCTCTGATGTCGAGGTCTGGAATGCTGGGACGAGGTGGACCCACCTAGGATACAGAAATGATCATTTGCAGACACTGCTGCCATCTACCAATAAAAGCCTTTGCTCTCCCCTCACACCCAAGAAGGCCAATTGACTTTGGTGGGGCTGTATGAGTAAGGCAAACCTCCTAAAGACTCTTTTTCAAAACGAAACAGAAAATAAGAAGTTACTCAGTGATAAACTTCTGTGATCGCCCTTCTGCTTCTGTTTGGTTTATCATTTTCTACTGATACAGACATGTATGGGCTGCACCGCACTTCTCAGCCTTCTACCCAGCATTTAAAGAAAGCAACCTCACAACACGCTTCCCCCTGAGCATCAGTAAGCCACTTCCTGCAGATTAAAAACTGACCAGGAGGTCTGCTGCTACCCTGAGATGTACTCTTTGAAGCTGACGTATTGATGTGCTAAATACCATTATCAGTTATCCAATTTTTACGAGAGCAAGCCTTTTCAAAACGAAGCACAGTGCCATGTACACACAGTGGGCTCACAAAACAAGCTGTTGTCTCTTCTCCTGAGCAAATCTCTCAGTGTGCTTGTACAATTTTTGTCTGCATAATTATTCATTACGTTCCAAACAAATTATACCTTTTTGCCTTGAAACCTTTTGATAGAGTCTCTGACAGCTTTCAGAAATACTCTAACAAGAAAAAAGGAAAAAGGGAAAGAATCTACACTCCACTGACAAGGTAGTGCTTTGACACCAGAATATATTATACCTGTGCAAATCAACTAACTTTAATTCAAATTTACTGGTATGGCAGGTATTTTCCACTGTTGAGTACACAGCAGTAATGAAAAAAAAAACAACTCACAATAAATTCTTCTGTGTTGGAGAGACAGAGGACTTGTAGTAAGATCTACATGTTAAACTCTAAAGGACAAACACAAAATATGCAACTCAGGACATGAATTATAGACAAATAAAACAGAACTGAGCAAAGTTCTTCTGATACTGCTCTTTTCTTCGCTGCCTGTGCACATAAGATGCTAGGAGTGAAAAGTGTAAGGCTAGAGTTAGAGTCTGTAAGAGCAATATTGCCTCACATCATCCTGCAGAAACCTCTTGGCAATGAGAAAGCACCGTTCTAAATAGATCACATAGGACAGAATAAGCTCTCTATCAAAATTCATTTTCAATGTGACGTCCACGATTTTTACTGAAAAGATCTAAGTAAAAAGCTATCAGAAGAATTAACTATATTGTAGCAAAGTTTTTGTCTTATCTTTTCAGTCAGTTATACATTTAAGGAATTTGCCCCAATAAAAACCACTGTAACAGAGCAATGAACAACAGATATTATTCACAACATGCTTACTGGTCAGTTAAAGCAAGGTACACAACAAACAGCTAAAAATCTTATCTTTTGAGGTGAGAATACAGAAAACATCATCTTAAGCAATCAGTCTTTTAATATAACAACTGGTGATTTGAAATGTTTTTAAAAAGTCATGGACACTTTTCCTAAGCCCCTCTATTTTACAACAATGATTTGCTATTTCTATGAAGTTAGAAAAAAGGAAAATGAAAGGCAAAAAAGTGGCCAACTGCCATTTACTAATCTATGTGGAAAGCCAGACTCCTAAAATAATTTAACTACCATTCCATTTAAATTTTCTCTTGAAAACAAAAGAAAAACCCACAAGCGGCAGTACAAACTCCTTCTGTGGGTCCTATCAAGCTGTACCCAAACTCGGCTTAAAAAAGTCAGAGGGAAACAAGTGAAATCACTCAAAAACTGTCAGATACACAGTTAAAATTTACAAAAATAAACAGATGTTTCTCCTACACTCTAACAATACAACTAGCATTTTAACATTCAGACAGATGTGATTTCTTTAATCAACAGAGTCATGAGAAGACACAGACCACACACAGGTTAGAATTCAGTTCTCGTGGATTCGATACTTTTCATCAGTAAGACATTAATATTTGACCAACTACCTGCTACTGAGGTATTCGGCTTGCACCAGCGAGTCAGACACTTGGAAATTTCTAATTCATTTGTGGATCTGAGTGTTTTGTACACTGCTGGACCTGAGGGAAGGAGCCTGCATATAAGATAAGGAATTAAGAAGCTCTACAGGCAAAGTGCTATTTGATTCTGAAGTTTCTGTGGGAGAAGAGCTGGTGAGTCTGGAGGCTTTAATCCAGTTGTTCCTAAGTAACGCATGCATCTGGCACAAGCAGAGCAGTAGTAGCACGACTTATTTCTGGATTTGTGCTTTAATTCAGCTCTGATGACAACTAACCATGAACTCAAAACAAGTAAGCAAGGATATGGGCTTTTTTAAAAAAAAAAAAAATTAAGATGGATTTCCAGGTCTCTCTCAGGCCACAGAGAAACCACAAAGGTTAAGAGTAAAATATCCCTACCACATCTTCCACCTCCATTTCTTACTAGTACTGCATCATCTGCAGCTGCCACACAGGAAAACAGTGTCTTAAATGCATTTTAGACACAGTCCATGTGCACAAGGTTTAGGCTATTGGATTAATTAACAATTCCATGCGACATGAAAGGCCAAGTCTTAACACCAAACCTACAAAATTTTCATTTTAAATTACTTTTCTAAAGCACTGTATGAACAAACACAGACAGCTTTTCTCAGGATTTATTATAATGAGTAATTTTTCCATGCTAACTAACTTCCTACAACGAATAAGGAAACAAATAGTTTCTCACAAAGTTCTCTAATGGCTGTTTCCTTGCACATAAAATTGGCAAACGCATAGTGAAAACACATAATCTTTTTAGTAAGTTACTGAAGAGACTTGTATTTTTCTGAGCAGTATAAAGTAACTGTACATAATACTATGAGAAATAGGTGGAAGAATTTCTCATGGGATTGAGATTTTACTACCCACTAAAATCTGTAACTGTAGCTAACAGATGACCTTTGGCAAGGGCTTCACTTCAGTAGGGAAAACATTTACTCACTGAATAAACAAAACCCTACTATAAGGCAGGCATTCAGGGATTCAAACAACTACCACCACTTAAACACAAGAGTGCAAGAAATTGAAGGAGCCAGTCAAATGACAGTAAAATATCCAGCCCATAACAGTATTAAATGTAACTACTTTTGAAATCTCAAGTAAGAGTTTCCACTCGGCTTCCATTTAAGTTAATGGCAGAATATCACTGCCTGCACCAGTGCCAAGAGCCAGTCACTGAATTAGCCAAAGCTGCGATCATTAATAAACAATACACCCACTCTGAGTATACCAATAAAAGTGCAGGAGGAGGAAAATGAAGCATGTTATTCATCTTTTAAGCATCCTTTCCATATTTTCATAACTAATCCAGAAGAGGGACCTCGCTGAAAAAAAAAAAATCACAAAAAACCACAGGCAATTACAGCTACTTCAGTGACTAATGATCTGATTTTTACATCTAAACACACAAAGTAAGAACCATTCCAGGGTTATACAGAAGGAACTATCTACTACGGTCAGAACAAACACAGGATTTCAGAACAGCTCTTCTGTATTATAAAAGCATATGAGCCTGAGTTATTTAAAGAGGTTCCAGACACTTTTCACCAAAATCATCCTCTTGCACTAAGTATACAGAATGACTATACTCATTAACAGTTTTCTGAATACTAGCCTTAGTCCCAGACTGGATTAGGGTCACTAAAACTAGAAAAACAACTAAAGATTATGGCAATTACACCCAGTTTTGCTGAAATACCAAAATAAAAACAAGGGAAGTCTGAATCACTGGGATCTGAGAGATAAAACTTTTGTAGGGTAACACTGTATACCTCATGGGAGAAACGAGTTCCACACGGGATGGAAAATTAATGAGATGTTAGAGAGCCCTTACCACCAAGAGCCACGTGAATAACCATAAATGTGAAAAACACATAACTCCAGAATACAAAGCTAAGAAAACACATGTAACGGACATCTGCATCATCATTAGGCACCACAGATAAAATGTGTCTCCTTAAGCACCTATCTTGGTACAGGACTGTTCAAGTTAAGGACAGCCATAGCAGTCTGACTAGCATCACCAGTCCAGGAGATACACCAACACTGTTCTGATTCTTTTATAGTCAAAATTCTTCCAGATGAAACCTAGCTTTTCATCACCGAGAACGATGGCAGGAGGATCAGACTCTTACTACACATCTCAGTGTGGCCTTTGCCTTTACCCACTCACAAAAACCAAAGAGAAATCACAAATCACTAACAAGGTGTAACTCACAGACAATGAGGCAAGGCTCTAACACATTACTGGTGCTGGAAAGGTGACTCCTAAAACTTGAGTAGGGAAACTTTGTGTTGCAGTAAGCTATTATATACACCTTACATAGTAAATACAGTGTTTTTATAATACTGCTACAGGGTGTATGTAACACACAGGCCTCCTGATAATAAAAGAAAGTGATCCAGGAGTGTGAATTCTTTTTCTGTATTTGTAAAGAACATACACTTCCTGAAATAAAAAACATACTCAGTTTTAACTGTATCAATGTATTAAATAATCTATCAAGAATTTGTTTTGATTCCAGAAAAGCCCACCGAAACGAAAATTCCTCGGCACCAATAAAGCAATTCCAGCCCTAGAGGAATTCCACCCCACAACTAATATACTGCTCAGCACGAGCAGAAAAGTCTCAGCTATTAGGGACCACGCACAAGGCTGTTGTAAAGCCACCTGCAAGGCACCCAGCTGCGTCCCTGGAGAACTGCCTGCTGCTACAGCCACTGAACACTTCGAAGCCTCAGATCACTGCGCGCCTGAAAGCACTTCTCCCGCCATAAATACACTCCCGCTACACCATTACACCAGGCAGCACAACAGAGCAAAACATCCCCGACGCGGATGTATGTCTGGCTGTCACTTCTGCTTAACTCCGGCATTTCCAGATGCCTATCCTGCTCCTCAACTCACTCGGAGACCAACTAGGTGCTGCTGCCAACACTCTGTCAGAAAGATCTGCAGCCTGAGGAGAAAACATAGATGCTCAGTCTCCGCATTTAGTGCCTGGCCCACGACTCCTGCAGTAAGGCTTCCTGTCGCTTAGACATAACTCTGTCTCTAGATCCACATTCCAGCACAGATAAAACAGAAGCAGACTACTCTGAGGGCAGTTTACCATTATGTTAGGTACAGAAAGAGCTGCCGGTGCAGAAATCTTGGAGCCTTATCACAGAGAAAGGAGCATGTCTGCAAACATAACCTACATCACCATTTCACGCAGCCAAATTCCTCTTCTCGTGTTTCTGTTGCTGGAGGATTTCCCCATCTATTCTCCTGATCTTTATGTAATGGCATATTATTACACAATAACCTCACTCAAGATCAAAACAGAAAAAGCAACGGCCTTTTATCTCTTGTCAACACCAATCCTACGCAAAGTTTAGTGTCATTTGACAACTACCCAGTTGCAGCTGCTGAACAATGCACGGACCCATATGATCTCTGCAGTGCTTTACAACAACACTGCAAAATTGCTCAGGATCTGACACGCATAATCAACAGCCTTTGCAGCTCCCTGCCACCGCAGTTCAATACAAGTTCCTTCCTGTGATCCCATTTCTCAGTAGCGCATTTGAGTTGTATAACCTCAAAGAACACACACATAACCAGCGTAGGCACATAACATATAACCTCAAAGAACACACACATAACCAGCGTATGCCATCTACACAAGACCCAAGTGCCACTCTAGCTCCCCAGTTCAAGGCTTCCCACTGTAGCAGTGTCTGGTAAGCAGTACACAAAGTTTTAGCACAAGTTTAATGCAACTGTCAGTTTGAGCACCTCCCAAGCTAGCTCTCACAGATTCATCACATGTTGTTGTGAAGCCTTAAAACTCCAGCAGAGAAAGGTGCACTCAACATTAGCAGTCTTGTAAAGAAGAATGTGCTTCTTGAAAAACAATGGTGACGATTACATGACATTCCTTCCTCAGACGCGACATCCTATCAGTCCAGGTAAGTCTTTCAAGTTACCCTTCCAGAGTGCTCAAAACTATTAACAACTTCACCAAAAGTCACCCTGCTCAAGTGAGCCTAACTCCCAGGTAAGATGCATGCCCCAGCACTCCATCTGCCACAATCACAGCAGTGACCACTCAACTTGCTGTTTTGCCTAAATTCTAGCACTGTAAATCTCCGTTGTTTAATGACCAGCCCTCACCCATCAGCCAGTTCAATGGAAAAAACAAAAATCACCTTAATCTCCTTTTCATAAAACGCTGCGCAGCATTATGCATGCTGCCAAGTAACTACCTACCACGCTTCAGGCCAGCAGCAGCGGCTGTTCCGTGGTGAACGACACACACCTCAGGTTATGTCCTCCACAACCTTTGTGAAGGCACTCTGGGATCCATCTCAAATAAAATGGGAATCCACCGGCATGAAAAGCCGTTTCCAACCTACAATATCCATCATTCAGTCAGAGCAATGGATATTTGCAAACTATGTTTGCTTTAAAATAACATTTGTTTAGCAATGATAGAATAAAGGTTCATCTAAATTACAGAACTATATTCCATAATCTGTAAGGATTAAATCTTTCAAATCTCAGAAATGTCTTTCATCTGCAAGTGTCTTCAGTTCTTCTCTCAGACACTGCATGCAGGAGTGTGATGCATTGATATAACCCCTCCAAGAATAAACGAGGAGGAATTTGTGGGAGCAAGCATAGTGTGAAGAAAATCATGCTCTGAATTCCTTCCTCAGGGAAAACAGCAACTAAACTCTCTTTGACATCAAGCAAGGGCTGGATTTCACCCAAGCTCCCTACCATACAACCGTCTGAGCTTCAAATCTTGTCTCAAACACAATCTGTCCATACGTTCCAGCAATTTGTACACAAGGAATGCCCTGAAGCCATAAATGGAAACAAGGAATATTCAGCACAGAACACCTTTACAGATTTACAGACCAATGAGGTAAAAAGTTAGGTCAAACAGTGATCAGCAAAAATAAAATGGCTTCATATGCAGCATTTAATTAGATTAAGACCTGGAATCAGAAAGAGAAGTTTTTCCGGAGGAGGAGCAAGCTGAAATACAATGTAACACAAATTGCTTTAAAACTATCAAAGTCCTCGCTAGCCATGCAGATAACAAGGATGTAATTGAGTATGAGGTAAACATTATTCATTTACTTAACACAGGTTTTAAAGAAGATGGCATGTACACCACAAGGCTCCTCTTATAGGTCTGCCTAATATTAATATCTTTTATAGTTGCTGTAAAACATTATCTGGAAAGGGACAAAAAAATAATTACTTAGAGGTACCAATAATCTTAAACCCTTACCCAAGCCTCTCCAATACCATTCCTCTGTATTTAACAAAAGTTCAAAATCCAGAACTACACCTGCAGCTGCCTTTCCTTCAACTATATTTCATGGATAAAATGTTCAAAAGTGACCTTTAATTTCAGCAAACTAAATATCGGAGAATACAGATACCCAGGGACTAACTGCAGAGCTGCTGTGCACAACTTGCCCTCACACCTCTTGCTCAGTGCTTCAAATACACTATCTTGGCTTAATGTCTAAATGAGGATTTAGAAGCTCAATGATTTTCAGTAGTTAAGTTGAAGGACACAAAATGAACGCTTTGGGGAGCTGCACTTAGTTCTTGGGAAATGATCAAGTCAGAGGGCAAAAAAGAAGTGATAAGAAAAGCAAATGCTCTGTCTAGAAGCTTCAACATTTTAAAATATTGCCCGTAATATATAACTACCCACACTAAAACATCTTATGTAAGTAAGTAAATACACGTATGTACTCCAGGACTGCAGCCACGTTGTTAAGCGTTTTCTGTATTTCACCCATGAATGTAAACAATTTTCTGTTCTTTCAGCCCACAAAAGGAGAGCACCTTTTCTTCCTCGGAAGAACTACAGATTATTCTCCAGGTTAGCACCAGCCTACATGCTGGAGTCTAGCCCAGACAAGCATCATCATTCAGACAAACAACATTTACTCAGTGACACTCACAATCAATCTGTGACACCTGATCACATGGTATGAAAACTCAACTTTAGAACTGAAGAAACCCAACAGTTGGAGGCCCAGTCCTCACCTTGTGAGGTGAAGGAGAGCAGTGCTGAGCTCTGAGCTGAAGGACTCCCGAGTTCAGTACAATGGGAATGCAAGGAGCGCACTGAAGGGTCAAGAGGTGCCACTGACTAAAGGGAAGCAGATGTTTGGCAACAGTATTCCAACTAAGTGTTGATTAAAATTCCAACTTCTCAATTAGATGGCTTCTTGAAGTGCTCAGAATAATCTAATTGTTTCGGCCTCTAGAAACTCTACGGAAAAAGAGCTCACTGAAAACTTAAAGCCTTTAACACAGAGCCCAGAAATTAACTGAAATTTTTACCCTGTGTTTTTTAGGCAACACAATCTGCTTACCCTTCTAACACTAGTAGCAGTACAGTGAATCAGAGATACTACTGACAAAGTAGTAATATGGAAATTAACACAGTGAGAGTAATCAGTAATTCTACTAAAGACAAGAAAAGATTAAACAAAGGTGAAACCTGTAAGGAGAGACCCTTGACATTCAAACATATTTGCAAGGAATTGCTCGTATCTCCTATAACAGAAAAAGTAGAGAGAAAGGGCCTGAACGTCAGACATAGTTCTCAAGGAAGTATTAATGACAAAAGACCTTGGGGATGCTGACCCGACGTTAAATGTTATCTCCACTTCTGATTATTAAGCCCTGATCTTTCTGAACGTGTGCAGTATTAGAACAAATATGCAGGAACCTGTATCTGAATTCACCCAGAAACTTCACAACAGGAAAAAAACATACGCAAGTCAACATAAAAAACATAATTAAAGAGAAGTGGTACATATTTCAAACCACGCTTGCAAAAACTTTTAAAATGTCACTAACTTTTGCTATGTAATTTATGCAACAAATAATTATTCATATTAATTAGGCTTTAAAAATAGAGAGCTTAGGGCAAGGGTTTGTTTTTCTTTTCCTATCTCGTATTCTTAGATCTTGATCTATGCAACAGATGAAAACAGTTTTTTTGAAAACATAATTCAGTAAGTGAACATCTCCATTTCCAGATCATCATGATGGCTAGACTTCGCGAACGAAGATGTGGGAAGGGCTCTACCCACACTTGCTACAAGCGCGCTGATGGCTAAAAAGGCCGATGTGGGATGGGCAAGTCCGGTTGCAAAAGGCACAGCGGAAAAGTCTCCTTAGGCGGTATTGGCGAGGCACAGTTTTTTCTGTGTTGTCTTTTCTCCTTGAGACTAATTCTACGTGCGTTCTCAAAGGAGGCAGCAGCATTATGGATGGTGTGTCTCCATGTCTCCCGATTGGAGGCCAGAGTGGACCACTGATGGTAGTCAATATGGCCAGAACTGAGGTATTGTTTCAGAGAGTCCTTGTATCTCCTCTTGGGGGCCCCTCTGTTGTGGCAGCCGGTGGCAAGCTCACCACAGAGCACAGCCTTAGGGAGGCGGTGATCCTCCATCCTGGAGACGTGTCCTGCCCAGCGCAGCTGTGTCCTCAGCAGCACGGCCTCAATACTGGTGACTCCTGCCCGTTCAAGGACAGTGACATTAGTCCCATAGTCAGTCCAGTGGATGTTTAGGATTGTACGGAGGCAGCGCTGATGGCAGCGTTCGAGGAGTCGCAGGTAGTGGCGGTAGAT
>NW_009717508.1:51842-57395 GCF_000703405.1 Apaloderma vittatum | reverse complement strand
GGCCAGGGTCAAACCACGACAGTAATACTACTTTTAATGAAGTCAGACATAACACTGGAAACACAACGTGACAAAAATCTTCACACATGAACTCTACAATTCATCCTGCTTTCCAGACTAACAAAAATGTGAAGCTTTTTCTGTCAATAGTGAGTATGATAACAATTTTAAAGATTTCTTTTAAAATTGTCTTCATCAATTTTCAGAATAAACCTAATACATGCCAAAGATGACAACAGTAGCAACTGCAAGACTATTAAATAGAATACATTTCAAAACAAAATGAAGAAGTATGGCCAAGTACAGGATACTACGTAATCTTTTAGTCCGCTTGATTGAAGATAACCATAAATTAATCACGTTGTGTGACTTGTGGTGTGGACTTGCAGATCATATATATATACACACACATGTATAAAGTAGACCAAAAAATAATTTTCTGATAGAAGGTTAAAGCATTGTAATAGTATTATAGACCTTTTCAAACATACTTCTCTGGAATATTTTTATAAGAAAGGTAAGAACTCAAAAAAAATGAAGGCCTATGACAACAAAAAATTATTGTTGCAATAATGAGGATGTAATTATTGCTAATTTGTCATGAACTTGAATATAAGCGTATTAAAACAGTGTATTCAGTAACAGCGTATAAGCATTTTGTAACACTATGATGACATAGTTGGCATAATATACATGCATTTCACATTGATATATTTACAATGTGATTACCAAAGTGGCAAATAAAGAGTTGTGCTGTTGCAATTTCCCATGGGAAAATATGTAAACAACAAACAAAGTAAAAGAATTTGTAAGATAAAGAATAAAAAAAAAACCAAATAAACCAAGATAAAAATGATAGACTGCGATTAGGAAGGATTTTCTGCTTAAAACAGTAGGATGACGGGTAATAAAAAATAAATAAATAAATAGATATAAAAATAGATAGATAAATAGATAGATAAATAAATAAATAAGGTTTATGTAATGGGACCAAAAGATTACTTCCTTTCAGAAGGGGGACAAGGAACAGAAAAACATGGATGAGTGAGAAAATAGGGAGAAGGATGACAATTTCATTTCAGTTCTGATTTCTCTTTTCAAAGATCTCTCTTGCCTGATCACCTTGCCCTCAGTGACCACAAACTCTAACCATCATGGATAACTGCATGTCGCTAGTTCCATGGTGTTGCGCACTCACAGCTAATGAAGGGTATGAGGGGTAATGACAGTTTTCTGCATGTAGCAATAAGTAGCCATGTGTAAGAAATGGCCGTTAGCAAAAAAAAGTGTGCTGCTGCTAAATGTCAATCTATTCTTGTTTCAAATTTTAAAATTAGCTTGACTTGTTAAGTCTGTTAAACTCTTCTGCCACAGTGATCTCTAATTCTCTGATGTGTGTATATATAGATATATGAATGCATATGTGTAGTGTATGTATAGATATATAAATATATTCTCCTGAAACAAGAAAAAAGTGGTGCTAGACAGGAGGAGAGAACTGTGCCTATGATAAAGCAAATAGCCGATACGAAAATCTGATGTCGTATGTAACTTTATGTATAATTGTCATCCCATGTTACAGTCAAAAGTAGAATGAAATCAGCAAGCAGAAACTACATTTTCTTGAGTTAGGGTAAGGTAATAGCTGTTTGATTAAGAGAGTATTTCTGTTATACAATGTTAAAAATAAAGAGTGTAATGGGAGAGAAAAGTGGGTGAATGCAGAAGGGGGAAGGATCCAAAGAAATATTCAAGATCCTCCTTGTATAGTAGGTGTATGGTAGTACAAGTCTATCATTTAAATGAATAGTGTGTGATATTAAGGAAATGTAGGAGTATTTGATCAGAGAGATTTGATGAATGCATATGATTCATGGAAAAGAATGAACAATAACACACTAAAATTATGATTCAAATTCTAAATAGGAATTGTGTTTCCCTATGTGATTCTTCATTATTTTTCTTTATTATTTTTCTTCCCTGTTATAAGAGACTTTTGCTACCTCCAATGCTAATTTACAAGAAAAATAGCTATATGACTAAATGGCTGATAAGTAAAACGAGAGACTACTTAATGCCTTTTTTCTAGGGGTAATGCTGAAGGTAATGGCTGTAATAAGGCTGAGATATATCCCTTACTTAAGTAGGGCAATGAAAACAATAGACATAGCAATAATGACAAGCATTGTAACTGTGTAAATATTTTTCAAAACAAAAAAAGCTTAGGATGAAAACATGAGGAAAAGTTATAAAAAGACAAAAAGATCAGTAGCGAGATTAATAATTCTTTTAACAGCAAAGTTCACTGAACTAATATAATCAGTGTCTAAGCTCCTCTTTTCTTCTTTTTTTTTGACAGTATTCTGCTGCAGAAGTAAACTGAATAAAGATTAGTCATAGTAAGCTGAACAGGAAGTCTGGAAATAGTGAAGGGGAGGATTAGAAAACAGGACTCAGAGAAGTTGAGGGTACTGCGGATCACAAACATACGGTGACAGCAAACTGTGTAAGAAGGGCAATGCAAAATTAATGGATTAGAATATTTTTTTGAGGGGGAAAATTCTCTCAGGAGTGGTAACCTAGAAGTATTTTGTCAAAAAATGGTCATGAAAATTCCCTTATTTATAGAATCAGGATCATCTTATTTACATTAAATGTACCAAAATGTAGATAATAACATAGGTATAAGGACTAAGTACAGGACATGAGACTGTTCAAATGCTATGATTTGAATTATAAATGATTATGGCATGTTGGCCAGAGATTAATATAAAATACAGTAAATTTGTCAATATTGTGCACTGGCTAATCTTTTAGAATTGTGGACTACAAGAAAGAGATAAATAGGACCAATGTGCCCCAGATAAAGTAGTACAAAGAAAGACTATAAAGTATTAAAGGATTTTGCCATCATTACTCGTTTATTAATTATATTCTGGAGGAGCAGGAATAATAGCTATCACATAAAGAACTAACTGAGGGAGAGAGCTTGAATATTGACACTCTTCCGTTTTGTAGAATGGACAGTGAAAATTATATACAAATTGAAAAAATATGATAAACATACCTTAAATTGAACAGGATGAATGGAATAATATCAAAAATTTGTGTATGGAGACACTATAGCAATACTATACAACCTGGAAATTTGGTCCATCCTAAGACAACAGACTCTTAGAAAGTAATTTTAAATAGCACTGAGCTATTTATGACTAGCAACTCAAATGTGCAACAGGTGAACTAACAAACATAAAGCAAATGCAAGGAAAAAAAAGTTTTCTTCTGGTTTTTGGTTTTGTGGTTTTTTTTTTAAACCCATTCTTCTTGCTTGTAGTAGGCAAGTGTATTCTTATGATTATTTATTTATTTATTTTTATCCTTATGATTATTTTTACAATCATCAAAAAGCCATACATTTTATTAAAATTTTATATCTAAACCATGAGTCTGGATTTATATGGGATTTATATGGACCAGCTAATCAGCGGCTTGTGAATATATGAATCTGTTAATGAGTGAGATTTCATGCCTATATTAACACAGTTAATAATAATCTTTAAAAACCTCACCATTCTTCACTAAAACCAATGTAACGCTGATATCCCCAAGACTTATAATATTCTCCTTGGTGAGCTTTTTATGTTCTACTCAGATGGGTTAATTTCACCTAGCATGAAAAATCTCTAAGATTTATTTTTTCTGTTTCAATCGATAGGAATTTTTTCACTGTCATTAAGGAATGTTGAATCTGATCATGTGTGCATACTCCTGTTAATGGAAATAAATAGGAATATCAAGAAGAAACACCATCTAGCCTCAAATTAGCATCTGCAACAAAAATTAATTTCCAGTTTCTTTATTCAGAGGATCATCTCTAAATTTTTTTTTTCCAAAGTAGCCTTATTTTTTGCTGAAAAGCCATATTCTGTTTTCCAGCTATCCTTTGCATGAAATGCAACAGCGTAACACAAAAAGTCATACACTGACAGGTAAGATTCAGTGAGTTTTACCCAAAATAAACTATTTCTTAGGAAAAAAAATCCAAAATGTAAAAAGATCATCACTTTTGCACCAAACAAAGCTTTATATATATGTTCCTAAAAAATTCTGTACAAATACTACACAGATGTCAGAGAGAGGGTAGATAAGCATATGGACTTCACACCTGTGCAAAGAGCTTGTACTAGACAGCTATTAATCTAGGGAGAAGTCCTATCATGCCAGACTGAATATCAATTTTAATTAGAAATTTTAAATTTTACTTATAAGAATAACTTCCTGTTTAATAAAGATCTTTTAAAATCATTCTAACATTCTTCCTTAGGCTTATATGAAGGTCTGTGGTCTTTTAACCAGTATCCTGAAGGTGGATAAGAGTAGCAAATGTGTGTCAAGGAGATTGGGGTATACAAGGCCAGTTAAAAATAACAGAAGTAGAATATTTTAAAGATAGGAGATAAAACAACATTTATAATGAAAACAGTAAATCAGTAACTATTTCATAGCCCTGTTTTCAGACAAGAGTATAAAGAGGGTTTTAATTTTTATAACACTCGCAAAGTTGTACATCTATTTCTATCCCTATCTCTGCCTCTCTAACCCTCCACCTGCAAAACTTTCTTTCTAACTACTTATCTGCTCAGCTCCATACGGTTTTAAAATTGCCAGTTCCTAAATGCTCCTTGTACCCATGTAAAAAAACACTGTGAAAGTAAACCAGCAGAGCTGAAGAAAAGAAATCCTAACTTCAGTCACATAACTGCAAACATATCTAAATATTCCATTAATATGAAAAGAATAAAAAGTTGTGAAGGCTTCTGGTCGTGAGATTTGGAGACTAGAACTACTTACACAGTCAGAACAGATGAAAGGTTTTTTGAGAGTTTGCTCATCACCACCTGTTAGTCATCACCTATGCAGTGTGTCAAACAGAACTGAAGTGCTTCTGACAAGCTTAACGTGTCTGAATTCTGTAAACTGCCAGATGTCGTGCCAGGTACCCACACAGCCGCTCTCTCACTCACCCTTCTCCACTGTTCCGGGGGAGAAAATATTTCAAAGGGCTTAAGGTTTGAGATAAGGATAGGGAGATCACTTTCATTTACTGTCCCAGGCAAAACAGATTCGATTTTGGGGAAATTAATTACATTTATTAAGAGAAAAAATCAGAAAGGAGTAGCGAGAAGTAAGAAAAAAAAACCAAATAAACAGATCTTAAAAGGAAAACACTTTCCTCCCATCCCTCTGGTCTTCCTGGGCTCAACATCAACCCCGGTTTCTCCACCTCCTCCCCCTGAGCTGCGCAGGGGGACAGGGAAGGGGATTTACGGTCAGTCCAGCCAACATTGGTTCCACTGCGTCTTCTTCAGGCCTGAGGAGGACTTTTCACTCTTCCCCAGGGTCATTGTGGGGTCCCTCTCACGGGAGACAAGCTTCCCGCTTTCTTCTCCGGCATGAGTCGTCCCACTAAGGAAAATTCATCACAAACTGCCCAACGTGAGACACCTCACGAGGGGCAACCCACCCCTTGTGAGTCTGAGGTGCAGTCCTTCC
>NW_009717508.1:40538-51656 GCF_000703405.1 Apaloderma vittatum | reverse complement strand
ACACGGTGGTCCTCACGGTGGATGTCTACACTCTACCCATGGGCTGCAGGGGGACAATCCCCTTCAACATGGTCTTCACCACAACCCAGGGGACCCTCTGCTCCAGCGCCTGGAGCTCATCCTCCTTCTTCACTGACCTTGGTGTGTCCTCACGTTCTCACCCCTCCATCTCTGTTCCAGCTGTTGTGTTGCAGTTCTTTTTCCCCATTCTTAAATATGTTATCACAGAGGTGTTCCTCTCCTATCACTTTACTGATAGGCTCAGCGGTGCAGCGGCAGATCCCTCTTTGGAGCCAGCTGGCATTGGCTCTATCAAACCCAGGGAGCTTCTAGCAGCTTCTTGCAGAGGCCCCCCTGCAGCTCCCCCCGCTGCCGTCACCAAAATCCGGCCAGGCCAACCCAATACACCAGAAAAGAACTTCCTTATCCCAGATAGATTATTTTCATTTTCTGTCTAAGGAGAACGTTCTTCTGATAATCAGTGACTTTAACTTCTAGTAAGTACGAGTTTTACCAATTTGTGTCAGTCTCAGACCATACTATACCCGCATGATGTGGATTTTAATTTCAATTTTTTTCTCGTTTGATGAAGTAAGCAATATTAGGTTTACTGTTGGACTCTAAGATCTCAGGGGTCTTTTCCAACCAAAATGCTTCTATGATTCTATGATTCAAAACCGGTAGTATCAGTGATAGGCATGGCATTAGCATAACTATGGAAGACTGGATTCTGCAAGCAAACACCACTATTTTTTCATCAGAGAACAGTAGGCATTTTCTTGGTTAGGATGGGGTACTTATAAGTTTGTAAAGAAGGGCTTTGTTTAGTCATTTAAGATGCTGTTAACTCCTTATATACACAGTGACTGAACAACAGAGTACCATCCCTGTCTGAAAGTAAGCTATTGCTCTAAGTAATTACTCTAGCAATATGCATGTCAGTTTTACTCTGCCGGTGATATTTAAAGTTGACACTGCATTGTCCCTAGAAATAGCCTTTTACAGACACGACAACAAAGTAAATGTTGATTCTTCAGCTATTCTTTCAGTGGTTTCTTTAGCAGCCGTAGAAAACAATCCTGCTCTCCTCCTTGAGCTGAACCAGAATGGTAGTCTCCCTCACATATCAGTGATTTTCAGATTTTGTCTTTTTTGTTTCACTCTGATTTTCATATGTAGACTCATGTGTTCCTTTCCATTACAAACCCTATATCTGTAATTTAATTTCTCTACCTTGTGATCAAACTTATAAGAAACAGGAATGTCTTTTCACTAGGGAGCCATTTTCACAAACTATGTTCTTCCAGATGTGCCTGACTGCAGCGAACTGTGCTCACTCTCCACCGGTTGTGGTTCACATCACTAGGTCCTAATGAGGTAAAGATAAGAATAATGAACCTGTTAACTTAGGATCATCTTCAGGAAATTTACATATTCAGTATCAACATTTTGTTTTTCTTTCTTTGTTTTTTTTTGTGTGTGCTTTTTTCCTCCCCAACACTCCACTGAACTCAACATTACTACACTTGTTTGTACTTCCAGAGGATCTGGGTGATAATGTTTCCTGGAGATGAAGAAAACAAGCAAGTCTGCTAGGAAGAACATTGTGTAGCTGCAATACAAAAAAAAGTAGTAATTTGTAAAAGCTTTTTACTACTTTTGGAAATGTACATTAGCAATCATGCCTATTTGAATCAATTCTAATCGCTGAGTGATAAATTCTAGTATATTAATGTTGCTATTCTAAATTTGCACTTGTGACCTCACTTTCATGAGAAAACAAAATGCAAAATATTGTCCTCAGAATCATTTGAAAAATGTTATTTGTCAGTTAGCAGAATCAGCACATGTCTTCCAAAAGCCTCAGTATATGCTCAACATGCAGAAAATTCTTAAATAACATTTACTCGCTTAACATAAAGAGGTTTATTGACTTGAATGTTTTATCACTGCTGATTGATCTTCATTATCTTTTTTTTAACTGCAAACTTTCTTGTTATATTTTTTATGGTAAACCTGGGGGTTTTAGTCCCAATTGAAGCAAGATGTTTCACTGTATACTATATTTAAACCATTAGAGCAATTTATCCTGGTTTTAGCTAAAAACGCCAATTCTGTTAGAGATTTTTACTTTCCAGTTTAGTCTCTTCTAGAAGGCTGCACTTTCTAAAGTTCGCAGCATGTTTTTGCAGACAGTACCTGCTACTGGCAGTGGTAACACCTGCAAGCAAACACTACTATCAGAGAACAGTAGGCAGGACAGTGTCCAGGACTGGGATGCAGAAAGGCTCTTGCTCATACTTGTTTCCATAGTGATCAAGGCCACTGCTGGCTCTTGTGTGCCACGCTGAGCATGCCAGGAAGTAAGATGGGTCACAACAAAGTAAAAGGTTGTACCTCCAGGAGGTAGTAGACAGGACAGGTGACCAACAAGAGTATGCCATTCCGTATATGTCATATTTGGTATAAACTGAGTGATCGTGAGAGTTTCAGCCCTTTTTTCCTTCTTTGTTCCCTTTCTGCAATGGCCGGTGTTCAGGGAGGGCTCTGTCCAATCTCCTGCTTTTGATCCAGATCCTGAGTTCCCGAATCCAGCTCCCTGTATGCAGCTCCCATGGCCCCTGAGCCTGGGTCTTCCCCAGTGCCACCTGCTCTGCAGCATCAGTGGGGATTGCTATCAGGGGAGGGAGTCGGGTTCGATATCGCGCTACTATCTATAGTTGTATATAGTTCTTTACTTTTATCATTTCACTATTATTTCCATTATAGCTTTGATAAATCTATTCTAGTTTTTCTTCTTTAACCCATAAGTCTCTTTGCCTCATTCCCTTTTCCTTCTTGTTTGAGGCGGGGGAAGAGAGGGTTAGAGAGCGTCTGTCCACGTTAGTGGCCAGCTCAGCCCTAACTCACGGAAGTAATTGAAGCCTAGATTTAATTTCAGGAAAATTGTATCAGATAGATGTTTTTCTAAAGTAACACATCTCACATTTGTTATTAAAAAAATTATTCTACAGTATGATTCAGCTTTCCTGAAACATTTTTTTTAATTTCTAACTTCCAATCAAACAGTAGCTTAATAATCAGGAAAAAAGATATTGCTTTTTTGTTAACATTGGAAAAGTTGAAAGATTTTTTTTTAAATGGAGTTTTCTTTTAAGACTGAAAATTGAAAAATAAAACCACATCTTTTATTTTCTCCTACCCATTTGTCACATCCTGATCTTTCAGGGTGATGTCTCAGGTTTGCGATTCCCAGGCCAGGATTAAAGTGAATCACACCAAGAATCCTAACATCAGCTTTATTTAACAATTAACAAAGCACTAACAATGATGCGTTTTGATCGTCTACTTAGCACAATTAAGGTGACTCATAATAAAGAGCCATTAGCGAGCAAAAGAACTGGCCTTACCATAGCTAGCCTTTTGTTAAGACTAGAAAGAAGGATACTAATAGAAAAAGAAATATCACTGCTCTTGGATCCCACAATGAATATGACCATGGCACACAGAGCAATCTTCTTGTGGCGGGTTAAAATCACACAACTGCCTGTCATGCTTGCCTTTCATACCGTCAAGTTCCTGCCATATTGCGTTGTTTACTCCTTGTGGAAAATTACCACTGAGGGGTTTGGGAGATGGTGAGAGCTTCTGAGGAAGGTCACCCCTCCTTCCCTTGGCGTCTTGTGGCGGCAGCTTCAAGTCCTACCTGCCCCTATACTTCCATCAGTGCAGGGATGGAGCAGCGGGCTAAGGAAAGTGCTGAGCCACCTCCATAACAACAGGACAGACAACTGGTTTATCTTGCAGTTATCTGGACTACGATATCAGAATACTCTGCAACTCCTTCTAGTCCATGTGCAGAGATTTTCTTCCAAAAGCAATAGATTACACTAGGTCAGAAATACAATTTAGATATATCCTACTAAGATATTGTAGTATGGTATGAGATTAGGGCTGACACAAAGACCCCTGTGAAGCATCTTCCTCAATTTCTTGGTGAGAGTATAGAATCATAGAATCACAGAATCATAGAGTGTCTCAGGCTGGAAGGGACCTCGGAGATCATCTAATCCAACCTCTCTGCCATGGGCACAGATGCCCTTAACTAGCCCAGGTTGCTCAAGGCCTCATTCAACCTGGCCTAAAACATCTCCAGGGAGGGGGCAGTCACTACCTCTCTGGGCAATCTGTTCCAGAGTCTTGTCACCCTTGTACTGAAGCATCCAGTGCCCCAGCATCCTTTTTCCACACCATTAAACACCTTCTGTGTTCCTTCCCACTGCCCCAGCCCTCACTAGCAATAGATCTTCTAGGAAAGCCCTCCTTAAATTAGCAGGGTAGATTTAGATTAGATGCCAGGAAGAAGTTCTTTACTCTGAGGGTGGTGAGACACTGGCACAGGTTGCCCAGATAGGGGGTGGAGTCTCCATTCCTGGAGACATCCAAGGTCTTGATGGGGCTCTGAGCAACCTGATCCAGTTAAAGATGTCCCTGCTCACTGAAGGGCGTTGGACTGGATGACCTTTAAAGATCCCTTCACATTCTATGATTGTATGATTCTGTGATTTCCCAGTGATTTCCCAGCACTAGAGGGATGAGGAGATGGATGGCTGGCTTTTTCCTTTTTCTTTCATTTTTTTATTTTTAAAACTGGGTCAGCATCATGACCCTCATGACAACATTTGCTGTAGTTCTGCAGGATGTGGAAGGTCCTGTCGCAGAGAGATGAATTCAGTCAGCATCAAACGGGGAAAGTGAGAGAAGGGGTAGGACGTGCAGAAGAAGGACCAGCACAGAAGAGCAGATGCTCGGGGCTGTGAAGGAGGGCAAGGGCAAAAGATCCTCGAGAGAAGAAGGGGCTGTGCCAGAAATGCCAGCTTGCTGTGCCAATTGACCTAGGCAGTATCGATGGCCGTCGTGAGCAACCATCACGTCACACTGGCAGCTCCACACACCTGGGGAGGATGGAGGGAGCCCTCGGTGTGTGGAGATGCTGCTGTGGGCACATGTGGGGTCCGTACATGCTGTTAGTCTGGGCACCCAGAGCTGTTCCCATCTCCCCGCTCGCCACTCTGGGGTGGTGTCTGGAGCAGAGCATGTCCCACCCTTCTGCCACAGCCCCAGTGAATGTGGAGTGTTCCCCAAGCCCTTCTCCTCTAGCCCTTGCCTCCGGCCTCCTGGGTCTCCTGATTCACCATGAAGATAGTTTTGCCCTCATGTATTCGTTGGGAGATGCTGCATCGGAGAATCATGCAGGCTGGAGAGCACGTGGGGAAGATCCCCAGAATGATGCAGTAGGTTGGGGCCCTGAATCACAGAATGGTTTGAGTTGGAAGGAACCTTAAAGATCATCCAGTTCCAACCCCCTCGCCATGGGCAGGGACATCCACCACTAGATCAGGCTGCTCAGAGCCCCATCCAGCCTGGCCTTAAACACTTCCAGGGATGGGGCACCTCTCTGGGCAACTCGTTCCAGTGAAGATGGGGAAGTGTGGACCCAGCACAGTATTAATGACTGAGGTAGCTCTGATGTCTGATTCTGCTCTAGTTAGTCATCATTTAGTCCTGGAAGCCCTTTCAGGTGTCTTTAAACCACCTTAGCCTAAACACCAAATGCCTTTTCCCTGCTCTGCTCATCTTGTGCATTGCTGTGTAAAAGACTCTGAATGTGAGTACGGGACCTTCCGCAGCTTCATCACTCTCCGTGTGCGCCATCTGCATGGAAGCATCTCAGAAAGTGCTGCTGAGGGTTGCCAGATCCCCCTCAAGCAGAAAAGAACAATGTGTTCCCACAGAGTATCCAGACCTCTTTTAAAGCCAACTATAAAATTATAAGAGCCCATCTTCTGCAAGCAGACAGGCTGAAACTTCAGAGGTTTTGTTACAGAGCAAGACGCTCCACCTATTGATGTGGAAAAGAAAAAAGAAAAGAAAAATAAATCTGATGCCATGAAAAGGCCGAAATCAGAACTTAATAGCCTTGATGTCTATTAAGCAGGTATTCTTTATTGCAGCGCTGGGCACACCTGGGTTGACTCCACCTGATGTGTGCCCCAAGAAAGACTAGGCAAACATCGTTTATACAGTTTAGATATACATATTCATGCAATTTCCAAGAGCTCATTAACATGTTGCCACCCACTCTCACATGCGTAATACAGTCTTTCTGTTGTCCTCAGGGGTCTCCTGCAGTCGTTTTACTTCATTATGATAGTCTTCATAGGAGTGTCCTTTTGATGGGCTCCATTCAGTTAACTCCTTGTCTTTGTTAAGAGACCCCAAGGCTGGCTTAGGCTAGTTCTGCATATCTTAATGACCCTTGGGAGTCCTGGGGAATTCCATCTTTGAAGATAAGAGCATCCTGTCATTGAGGATAAGCTCCAATTGTGGAATACCTGTCTCACACCTCCATTGTCCGACTAATTCTGTTTGCCTAAGCATATTGAGTCTCCTACATACCAGCTAAAACTACAGTTCTGGCTATAACTATGGCTCCAAATAAAACCATGTCTTCAATCTCCCCTTCTCTTTTTACTTTGTGAACTCTTCTGCAACCTTACCAGAGTACTCCTGTTCCTGACAAATCCTGTGGCTCTAAAAGACAAGATAAAATCAACAAACAACACGATCAAGCACCCTATTTCTCCACAGATTCCTCCTGCCCAGGTCTCCAGCACAGTCTTAGATCCTTAATGTAATTTCTATTTTCTTGAAGAAGGTTTGATTCTGCACCTCTGTGGCCGAGCTTAGATCTCCACCTTCATCTGCTCCTGTCACTGTCAAATCCTGTGGCTGTAAAAGATAAGAAAAAATCAACAAAGAACACCGATCAAACACACTATTTCCCCACAGATTCCTCCTGCCCAGGTGTCCAGCACAGTCTAGGATCCTTAACTTAATTTCTATGTTCTTGAAGACAGTTCTGCATCTACACCTCTGTGGCTGAGCCCAGATCTCCACCCTGGTCTGCTCCTGTCCCTGTCAAATCCTGTGGCTGTAAAAGACAAGATAAAATCAACAAACACCACCTATTAGACACCATGTTTCCCAACAGATTCCTCCTGCGCAGGCCTCCAGCACTCCCTTCGATACTTAATTTCTGTGTTCTTAAAGAAAATTCTGATTTTCCAGCTGTGTGACTGAGGACACACTGCACCATTGTCTGCTTCTCTCTGAGGGATATTCTCTTAGTCTAAACGTAGGATGGTGTCAGTCATAGAAACGACCAACAACTCTGAGTTGTCATTTACAACGCCCTACCAGACCTCTGCCAGGCAATTGAATCCATAACTTTGTGCAGGCCCCATTGCCGATGTCGGCAAATCCCTGGCTGTGTGACTGAGGACAAATGTTTTCCATGGTCTGCTCTGGTCCTTGTGCGACCTCCACCTCTGGAAGGCAATGGAGGAGCAGTCACCGTCCCTCACGCCACGGGCTGTCTGCCCTGCCTCCATGAACTTGCTCATCAGCCCTCCTCTCCTTCCTCTCCCTCCTCCCACGGCAGCTCCCCCTTACCCACCTTTGCCAGCTCCTCTCTCAGCCCCTCCTGGCACCAGCTCTCTGGGACATGGCCACCTCCAACATTCTTCCAACTGTTACATCATCACTATTGTAACATGGGCTGTAATGGCCAGCCCTCAGCTGCCTGAGGAAAAGAAGCATCACTCTGCAGCCTTGTTGAATGTCGTGGGATGGGCAAACCCCATCATTCAGCCCTGTGGAGGAGATGGCTGACACAGAGAGACCCCTGTGACTCCTCGCTGCTCAGCGACAGCCCTTTCCCCTGGGGCTGCAGGCGCTTCACAGTCCTGTATCACCCCACCGACCCTTGTCTCCTCCTTGCTGTCACAGCCAAGGCAGAGCAAGATGGAGCTCGGCAAGAGAGTGCAGACAAAGAAATTTATATTTGTAGAATCATAGAATCATTAAGGCTGGAAAAGGCCTCGAAGGTCAGAGAGTCTAACTGTTAACTTAGCAAGGCCACACTCACTACAAAACCACGTCCCTAAGCACCACAACAACACATCTTTTGAATACCTCCAGGCACCGGGACTTCACCATTTCCCTGAGCAGCTTGTTCCAAGGCTTGATAACCATACTGGTGACAAAATTTTTCCTGACATCCAATCCAAGCCTCATCTTGTGCAACTTGAGGCCATTTCCTCTTGTCCTGTAGCTAGTTACCTGGGAGAAGAGACCGACTCCATCTCGATACAAACTCCTCTCAGGGAGATGTAGAGAGCAATAAGGACTCGCTTCACCTTCTTTTCTCAAGGAGTAAAATAACTCAGTCCGGTCAGCCACTCCTCACCAGACATAAAGTCTGTGTCCTTGAAGAATGTGCTGAATCTCCAACTGTCTGGCTGAGGACAGGAATCAATCCTGGTCTGTTCCTGGCCCTGTTAGACCTATTGGCTGTAAAAGGCAAGATAATATCAACAAACAACATGGGTCAGACACTCTAAATCCCCACAGATTAGTCCTGCCCAGGTCTCCAGCAGAGTCTTGGATCCTTAATTTCTGTGTTCTTGAAGAAAGTTCTGATTCTGCACCTCTGTGGCTGAGCACAGATCTCCACCCTGGTCTGCTCCTGTCCTTTTGTCGTGGTTCAAGCTGACTGACCAGCAGGCAGAGACAAAGGAACCACGTGGTCGCTCCCTTTCTCTTTCCCCCCTACTGGAAGTGAGGAGGAGAGCCCGAAAGAAGCAGTAGGCAGAGCCTTGTGGGGTTGAGAAAAAAACAGTTTGTTTTAACGTCAAAACATAAATGATAACAATAACAGTGAAATTACAGTAGTGTTTAACCAGATACACCGCGAGTAATATGTAACACAGATGCCTCACCACCCAGAACCCAGGTACGCGAGCTCTCAGATGGAGAGGTGGAAAGGAGAGAGACCCCTGCCCCAACCAGCTTCCTCTATATACCCCGAGTATGAGTCCTCCCCTTAGCTAGTGGCTAGTTTGTCTCAGCTACCCAGCTATGCCCAGCTCCCAGCCTCCAGTGAAAATTAACCCTATCCTAGCTGAACCGAGTACATTATCCTCCCCTTATTCTATACCATCTACATCATGCTCAGATCTTACACTTTACATTTATCACTGGCTTTCTTTATATATATATATGCACGCATGTGCATATACACAGATATCATCCTCTTAATCTATGTACCCCCTCCATTGTATCCCTTGAGTTCATGCAGTCCATGGCTTCGAGGTTCCATTCATTGTAACAGTTCTTTAGAGTGGGAGATAATGGAGCTTGATTCTTGTATACTTCATCCAGAACTCACGCTGTATTTGGCACTGCCTGTGCCCACGGTCTGAAGCTTGAAGACGTCGCCTTAGGGAAGTCACTGGGTGCCACTTCAGCCTCCCTTATCACTGTCCTTCCCTTGTCATCATTGTAGTCTATCCTCTATTAGTCTGGGTCGTTCTTACTGTAATATCAATCGGCATGACACATAGCAACAGCAGCAATGATGACATACATTGGCAGGATAATTTATCAGTTGACATCATATGATTTAGTCCACTGGCTATTCTCTCCGAAAGTTAAATCTCCTTGAGGTACACACTGAACATCCCCATCCTTCTGCATCACCCACCAAGTACACCCAGGTCCTTGAGCAAAAGCAATCCCACAGATGAGCTTGCCTTTGCCTGAGACAGGGCTAAGCCATATCATCTTCCCTAGCATGTTCCTCATATGCACAACAGGGACTTTATCTCCAGCCTAGGCCATTCTATGATACTATGATTCTATTGTTGACTAACCATGTGGCCTTTGCTAAATTTGTGTCCCAGTGTTTGAAAGTTCCATCACCCATTGCTCTCAATGTAGTCTTTAGCAGTCCATTGTGTCATTCAACTTTTCCAGAGGCTGGTGCATGATATGGGGTGTAGTACACCGACTCAATGCCGTGCTCTTTGGCCCAGGTGTCAATGAGGCTATTCCGGAAATGAGTCCCATTATCCAACTTAATCCTCTCCAGAGTGCCATGTCACCACAGTATCTGCTTTTCAAGGCCCAAGATGGTGTTCTGAGCAGTGGCATGGGGCACAGTATATGTATCCAACCATCTGGTGGTCGTCTCCACCATTGTAAGTACATGGTGTTTGCCTTGACAGGTTAGTGAGAGTGTAATATAGTCAACCTGCCACGCCTACCCATGTCTGTATTTCGTCCATCGCCCTCCATACCACAAAGGCTTTAGCCAGCCGCTTGTCTTGCTTGGTTGCAGCACATGTTTCGCATTCATGGATAACCTGTGCGATAGCATCCATGGCCAGGTCCACCCCTCGATCACGAGCCCATCTGTATGTCGCATCCCTTCCCTGATGGCCTGAGGTGTCATGGGCCCACCGAGCTATGAACCATTCACTCTTGTGCTGCGAGTCCAAGTCCACCTGAGACACTTGGATCTACCTGCCGGTTGTTTAGGTGCTCTTCCATGGCTCAATTCTTGGGTATGTGGGCATCCACATGACATACTTTCACAACCAGGTTCTTCACCCAGGCAGCAGTATCTCGCCACAATTCGACATCCCACATGGGCCTACCCCTGCGTTGCCGGTTATTCTGCTTCCATTGCTGTAACCACCTCCACAGAGCATTTGCCACCATCGACGAGTCAGTGTAGAGAGAGAGTACTGGCCACTTTTCTCACTCAGCAATATCTAAAGCCAGTTGGATGGCTTCTACCTCTGCAAATTGACTCGATTCACCCTCTCCTTCAGTGGCTTCAGCAGCTCGACAGATGGGGCTTCATACAGCAGCCTTCCATCTTTGATGCTTTCTCACAATGCAACAGGACCCATCAGTGAACAGAGCATACCACTTTTCATCCTCTGGTAATTCGTTATATCGTGAGACCTCTTCCGCACATTTCACTTCCTCCTGCCATGACACTTCAAAATCCTTGCTTTCTGGCCAGTTTGCAATTACCTCTAGAACTCCCGGTTGATTAGGGCTCCCCATTCGGGCCCACTGTGTGAGCAGTGTGACCCATTTATTCCAGGTGGCATCAGTTGCATGATGTGTAGATGAGGCCCTCCCTGTGAACATACAGCCCCAAACTGGAAATCGGAGTGCTGAAAGGAGCAGTGTCTCAGTACC
>NW_009717508.1:7734-40501 GCF_000703405.1 Apaloderma vittatum | reverse complement strand
CTTGGCCTCCTTCATATGCTACCAGTATCTCTTTCTCAGTGGGAGTGTAGCGGGCCTCAGATCCACTGTATGCCCGACTCCGAAATCCCAGGGGTTGGCCTCAGGTCTCCCCTGGTGCCCTCTGCCAGAGACTCCAGTCAGGGCCGTTCCACGCAGCTGCAGTATAAAGAACATTTTTAACATCCTGTCCTGTCTGAACTGGCCCGAGAGATACTGCATGAACAATCCCTTGTTTAATCTGCTCAAAGGCTTGTTGCTGTTCAGTGCCCCATCTGAAATCCTTCTTCTGGGTCACCTGAAAAACAAGGTTTACAATCTGACTGTAATTTGGGATGTGCATCCTCCAAAACCCCACTGCATCTAAGAATGCCTCTGTCTCCTTTTTACTAGTTGGTGGAGACATAGCTGCTGTCTTATTTATCACATCCATGGGAATCTGGCGGCATCCATCTTGCCACTTTACTCCTAAAAACTGGATCTCCCGTGCAGGCCGTTTTACCTTACTACGTTTTATGGCAAAACCGGCTTTCAGAAGGATTTGAATTATCTTCCTCCCTTTCTCAAAAACTTCTACTTCTGTATTGCCTCACACAATAATGTCATCAATGTACTGCAGGTGTTCTGGAGGTTTCCCCCTGTTCCAGTGCAATATGGATTAGTTTGTGGCAAATGGTGGAGCTGTGTTTCCACCTCTGGGGCAGTCGATACCAAGTATACTGGATGACTCTCCAAGTAAAGGCAAACTGTGGCCTGCACTCTGCTGCCAGAGGAATTGAGAAAATGCATTAGCGATATCAATGGTGGCATACCATTTTGCAGCCTTCAATTCTAGCTCATATTGAAGCTCGAGCACGTCTGACATGGCGGCATAACTTTCATTTAAGCCACGATAATCCACTGTTGGTCTCCATTTCCAGTTAGATTTTCTCACAGGCCATGTGGGGCTGTTAAAGTGTGAGTAAGTTTTGCTAATAACCCCTTGGTTCTCCAGCTGACAGGTCAGCTTATGGATGGGAACCAGGAAGTCTCAGTTGGTGCAACGTTGCCACTGATGCACCGTCGAGTTAGCTATTGTTACCTGTTGTTCTTCAATCCTCAATAAATCTACCACAAAAGTGTCCTTTGAGAGACCAGGCAAGGAGGACAGCTGTTTAATTTCATCCTCCTCCAAAGCAGCTATACCAAAGGCCCACCGGTACCCTTTTGGGGGAATTCTATCCCAGAAATGCACGGACCTTCTGGCCCAGCCACACTAGTGTGTTTATGCCACTCATTTCCAGTCAGACTTATTTCAGCTCCCAATACAGTCAGTTGCTGGGATCCCCCTGTCACCCCAGAAATGCAGATGGGTTTTACCCCTCTGTATCCTGATGGCATCAAGGTACATTGTGCACCTGTGTCTATTAGGCGCTTGTATTCCTGTGGAGCTGACGTGCCAGACCATCGGATCCACATAGTCCAGTAAACCCGATTGTCCCTCTCCTCCACCTGACTAGAAGCAGGGCCCCTCTAATCTCGACGAGAGTCACTCACTTCTTGTGAGTATGACTTAGAGGTTCCTTCAAGAGGATCAGAGTTGAAATCTGCTCTCCTGTTTTCTCTGGAGGGCTTCCCACTGGAAACTGGAGCAATACTTTTCTTATGATAATCCTTCTTCTTTGCCTCTTCCTTTCGCAACTCACATACTCGTGCAGCTAGGACTGAAGTAGGTTCTCCATCCCACTTCCTCATGTTCTCTCCGTGCTCACGTAGGTAAGACCACAGAGTATTTCAGTGTGTTTTTCTTCCATGTTCCCTCTCTTGAGCAGAGGAGTACATAGTCCTAGCAGTTGAGACATGTGCCCATGTGGGCAGAGAGCAGGACATATCCACTTTGAGCTGCTGGACCTCCAGGGACAATTCCTTCACAGCCGAAACACAAGCCTGTAAGGATGAAGACAGACTTCCTTTGTACTGCTGGAGCCAGCGAGCCAATTCATCCACAGTTTATCCCTCACCTTCTCTCCAGGACATCACTACCAATGAGCTTTCATATGTTTGTGGTGCATTTCATAGGAGCTTCCACCACATGCCTTGTGTACATCGGACTTCAACTGGATCAGTGGGTGACTGCTCATTATCTGGATTATTGTAAATCACCTCCGGCACAGCCAGTTCCCTCAGGTGCTGGATACTTCTCTCCATTGAGGTCCATTTACCTGGGTGGCATGTAATATCTTCCCTGAGGAGGTAACTTTCCCTCATGCCTCATACCTTCCAGAGGCTGAGGGTTTGTGTTTGCCTCCCAAGCACCTTGTCAATGCCCCCTTCCCTAGAGAGGGATCCCAGCTGTTTGGCTTCTTTACCCTTCAGTTGCAGGCTACTGGCTCCACTGTCTCAGCATCAGAGCAGCCAGGTAATAATGTGCTCACCTGGATGGTGGCCAAAGTCCTTAAACATGTCTCACAGCTCACTGAGGGACAGAGTCCAGGTGATTATCTCTGGCTCTACCTCCTCTTCTTGTTTTCATGATGACCCTGCTTCATTTTCATCCCTCCCCAAAGGGAACCGATTTCTTCGTGTACTTCTTCTTCTGTACTGGAGCAACCAATACTGGCACAGGCTGGTTTTATGGTTCAGCCGCAGCACCTGTCACAGGGGTTGGGGCAATCATAGCATTGTTTGCAGGTTGGAACAATCACGTCATCTACTCATTTGTCTTTAGGTCCAGAGACCTCCTCTTCCCCTTGGGAGTAATGGGTGATATTGAAAATGGCTCAGTAGGCATGAGCCAGGCCCCAGCACACAGCAGTGATTTGGGCTTCTTTGGAGTGGCCAGGCTGACAGCATACTTTCTCCAGTGAAAATTAACACTAATCTAGCTGAACCCAGTACGCTAGTGAAATATATCAGTAGACATGAATTGTTATGAAGCTGAAATTTTCTCTTGCCAAACTAAAATATGGAATAATATAAGCCATTACGTTTTTTACCACTGAAATTTCACTAGTAGTGATGGTATATGTAACAAAATTTCAGTTTTCATTCTTGTTAGTTCTTTTACTATTCTCATTGTTTTTACTAATGCTGTTCAACAACAACTATGAGTAGTCCTGGTGGCAAATCAAAACTTAGATATAAAATGAGTTACTCTTCTGTTCCTGACTTGTTGGCAAACTTGTTTTCTTACTTTATTTGATCTGCAGTTTTTGTATTGTTCAGCTTTCAATTTACTCGAGGACAACATTCAAATGAATAGGGAAAACATAACAGGACATGTACCCCCATAAATATGGTTGTGTCAATACTAGTAAAAACCTGCAAGCTTGACAGTAGAGACTCTTAGGACTTCTCCAGACTTGCCTTGTCCTAACCTTTTTTTACTTTTTTTTCAGCTGTGATGACAATTTCCCAGGGTTCAGGTAAATGCTTCTTCAAGTTTTTTTGGATTTTGTTTAACTTAATGCACTTGCATGATATGAAGCCTACTATTAACGGATAGCAAAACCAAGTAATCATTCTCTGCAGAATGAACTGTCTGTAACTGCACAGTAAAAGATAGTATGAGTCAATGCTGGCAAAGGACAGTATCTAAAGTCCCAGACAGTAAACAGAAACTACTGTAATTAGTCATTGGTCACTACAGGACTATAAACTTTTTACAGTGATCAGAGAACAGAAAAGCTGGGTAACTAGAAACCAATTAAAAGAGAAGTAGATTACTTTAAGAAAACTTGTAAAATCAACTGTAAGTAGATTCCAAGGTGAAAGGTGAAAACCATCAACCAAACAGCATCACACTCCTACAGGCAAAGTTCTCTTGACATCGATGACTTGTCATGACCCACTCTCTTCACAGACTTCTTGGGGAAGCCTAGCATTGTCAACTTCAGGAACAGCAGGACCTCAAGAAAAAAAGATAGATACTAGGATGTGTTTATGTAACAGACTATGAGCATTAGTAGTATCATTTTGACAGAACCAATAATAACTTTGCTGTATTTTGTTTAAACAGCTAAGATTTTAATTAGACAATAAATTCTTGGCTCTGGCTATAAATAGCTTGTGTTTTCCCTTTTGACCATAACAGAATTTTGAGTGTAACAGACAACATTACAAGAAAGTCAAGAATTAATTGATGTGAAAGGTTGAAACAAGAAAGTATAAACTGTATAAATAATGTATATGTCCATATTGACTTCCACGGACTTATTCCCATGAGCTAGGATTCTACAGCTATCCCGAGGAAGACAAAAGTAAAAATGCAATAACAGTGGACTGTAGAGTAGCAAAGGTAAAATTGGGAAGGCAAGAGTAGAAGTGAAATGTTGTCTTCACCTGGTAAAATGTGTTTTTAATTGTAACTATAAAGAGGGTTGGATTTTTTTTATTATTATTCTAGTTAATGTGATGTAATTCATAAAAGTTTTCTTATTATTATTTCTAGAATTGACGTATTTCATGTCTCTCTCCTTGTGATACATAACTCTATTTCAAATATTCTTTGATCTACTTGTTACTTCATTGTTTTTATTTAAAAACCTTAATTAGGCAACCCTTTTGAACTCTCTTAGAAAGCAAGACATAATGAAAATGAAATAAGCAGTTCAACTGGACATATGACAGCATCACATGGTGTGTACGTACACATGAATGCATGCATTTCCACTGAAGGACAGAAATTTTTCTCCCCTTTTTTTTTGTGCCTTATCACATTCTTTTTATCTTTAAGTCTCAATTTGTGTAATATTTACTCTTCCTGGGAATTCTGGAGCTTTACCTCCACTCTTCTAAATATTTACAATAGGTCATTTTAATAGATTAGATTAATGGAGTGAATGGTAGAGGAATATTACAGTGAAGACACTTTTTTCTCCTGAATTTACATGATTACATGTCTACAAAGACTGAAACAAGAACAACAAAATAAGATTAAAAAATAAGTTAAAATGAAGAAAAAAAATAAGAACTACTTCACTTTTCATAAATATCTCAAGGGCACTTTCCCCTTTTAGTTTACTTCCTTCCATTTTGCTTCTTGATTTCCTCCATGGTCTGCTGCTATTTCTCATTGCATTTTCACTCTAATTTAGACTATAAGCCTCTCTGAGTAGGAACATTATTTCCAGTTTTATTCTTAAAGCACCACATGTTCCTATTGTGTTATATAAAGAGAATGCTGCATTTTTAGTAACACAGATAAAATGTGTTAGAAAAAAATGTAATACAAGCTCAACAATTAGTGTACATTTTTTGAAACACAGAAGTTTTCTGTTTTAAACAGCAAAAATGAACAAGAATTTCTATGACATGGATAAGGAAGATTTTGAAAAACATCTATAAGGTGTAGTAACACAAATTTTAATAAAGAAAGAGAACAGTTTTTCAAAATCCCTCCTTATTATATGAATATAAATAAAATTTAAGTCATCACTGATTAAATTACATTGTCAACCTACAATCCAGCCACAAATAGGCAGTTCCAAATAATTAGGTAATTTTATGCTCCTTCATTTCTAATCCTTTCCAGATCTGTGATAATTAGGTTACTAAATCTTACCTGCCTCTACTCTTTTGGTTTCTCCAATTATTAATGAATTTTTCTGCTTAGGCAGAAGAATGTCTCTTGCTTCATCAATCTGGTTGTAAGCTTGACCTTGACTATGTTCTACCACTTTAGTGAAACTAATTGTCCAGAACATCAGCTATTAGTGACTGTTCATTATGCAAGGATGATAGTTTCCTAATTTACATTGGGGAGCCAAATACCTACATTTATGCCAGTGAGAGTGGCCACAAAACAACTGTACAACTCAGCAGTTTATATTGCAAGGTATGATAGTGTGCTTTCATGATTCTGCAAGATTTCCAGAATGGAACCTAGAACGTTAATGTATATTCAGATTTTACAGTTGTGATTTTAATATGGGTATTTTAAACAGTAATTCGGTGTCCACTCTTTTAATAGTTCCCAGGTAATTGTTTCAAATAATGATTAAATGCTACAATTATTTGAAGAGAGAAAAAAATAACTAAAATCAGAGCTATATATTGTAACTTGTTCATGCCCATTGCCAGCTCTCTAGTGGAAATAAATTCATTTATGAGTAAGGAAAAAAGGAATGAGATAGAGAGTATATGTCTAAGATGAGAAGTTTTGCCAACCTTTTTTGGTTTATCTATTGCCTACACTCAGTAATTTTCAGTAATAATTGGAAAACTTCAAGAAGTCTACACTAACATCGCAAGATTACAAGCTATAGGCACATTCTATGATTCTATGATTCTATGATTATAGACTGTGTAAATGCTACCTATATAGGCCAGATATCTTTAAGTGAGAAACTTCACTTAAAAACAAAGTAAAACAAAACAACCCCCCCAAAAAACCCATAGAGTTAATCTGTATAATATAAACTAAATTTAAGCTAAAATAATCTGCATCTGCCGCTTTTTTTTTTTCCTTAGATTTATTGCAATACACAGTGGGGAAAAAGTAATTTTCCTGCTCAATACAGAAGCCACATTTTCTACTCCCTGGGTACATTGGCATAACCAGAGACCAAGATAAACAGATAAGACAAGACTGTGAGAGAAAATAACAAATTGTTTATTTGGTATGAAACTGCTGAACTTGAAAGAGTTTAAATCTCAAAATTAGTTTCACTGTATAGCAGACTTTATTCTGATAAAATATTATATATGCATTAAATATCTTTCTTAATTATTCAGAAATTTAGAATTGTATTCTTGAAAACATTTGAATTAAGTCCTGTAATATTTGATTGCAGAGGACAATAGAAAAGTATTAGCTCTGTTTAATAAAATAACAGAGCTTTCTTCCACGTGCTGATGGAAGGAGTGGAGGCAAAAGTGATAAAGTTCATTCAAGATACTAAGCTGTTTGAATAGGTATATCAAGAACTTAAATAAATATATGTAAAAGCAACACCTACAGAAAGTCAATCTCAATCTTGCACCGTGGTAGACTCCAAGCTCATTTGACATTGTAGGACTGTGATAGATAATTTTGTGAATCATTGACCAAATCATCGAATATATTTAAAAAGAAACAGTAAAAAATTACAATTATTAGTAAAGAATGAAAGATAAACTGCTGGGTACCTCCATGTTGCACCCATGTGTCTTTCCCAAAAGAAGACAGAGAGAAAAGAGTTATAAACAGGATCATGAAGGATAGTCTAAGGACTGGGATGATTTCATATGTAGAATAGCAGCAGTCTAAGACAGTTTAGCATGGAAAATAGATGTCTAAAATGGGATATAAAAGATTATGAAATCATAAGTAGACACAGTTTTGGACTAAATCGACGACATGAAGACTACAAGTGCTCAGATATCAAACCCCTTAGTCACAGGTATCTTTAATGTTCAGGAAGGTATGACTTCTGTGCTGCGGGTGTGACAACATGATCTGTTAGGTTTGCACAATGGTGCCAAGTGTGGTCCTGGAGCCATGCTACAGAGACCCCTCTCTTCTCCCTATAGGTTCTCTCTCACTGGTGCTCATAGCCTGCTCTTCTTGACATTTCTCTGATGCTCTCTCAAGGACTGAAATGACATTTGCCCTTAAACCATTCTCCTGTTTTTAAAATTGAGTCCAACCATTGTCAGCTGCTCCTGTGACATGGGGAAAGATGAACAGAGACACATGGTTCAATTTTCTGGCACTAGAAGGAGCATGTACCAAATGAAAGGGGCTCATCACTTGTTCAAAACAGGCAAGAGATGTGAGTTCTTTTTTCAGTTTGGAGTTAAGCTTACTGTGGGAGTTGTGGATGCTGAAAGTTAGCACCACTTGAAGAAGGGCTTGGCAATCTTACAGAAGAAAAGTATAAGGCACTGTTGAGTATGAAGCAACCACTAAAACTGAGAATGCCACAGAGCCCCTAATCACCAGATAATGTGGGTTATTTTGATACAATTCACATTCTTTTTCTCTTCCTTAGAGGATGCACTCTTGGCCATAGTGAGCTGGAAGGATTGTAGCTCTGTATATATTAGTAAGGTAAGCCACTGGCATGATCCAAGACAGGCCTCAGAGTCATCCTCACTTTTTTTCATGGTTCGAGGCAGCTGCCCAAGAGAGCAACAAAGAACCACTTGGCCACTCACTCACTCCTCCCCCCACTACCATCCCTTTAGGGATCAGAAGGGAGGAAATTCAACTGAAAAGGCTCAAGGACTGAGATTACGACAGGGAGGGTTTGTTTGATACTTATGGTCACAGGCAGACAAACAGAATACACTTGGAGAGAAAACATTAATATATCATTACTGGTTATCAACTAGATCAGAGTAGGACAGTGAGAGAAATACATAAATAAATGAAACCTGATCTCAAATACACTTCCCTCTCCATTCCTCCCTTCTTCACAGATGATGCCAAGTTAGATTGGAGTGTTGATCTGCACGAGAGTAGGGAGATCCTACAGAGACACTTGGATAGATTGGATCGATGGGCCAATGTTAATGGTATGAGCTTCAACAAGGCCAAGTGCCAGATCCTGCACTTGGACCACAGCAACCCCCTGCAATGCTACAGGCTTGGGGAAGTGTGGATGAAAAACTGTCTGGCAGAAAGGGACCTGGTGATTCTAATCGACAAGAGGCTGAATATGAGCCAACAGTGTGCCCAGGTGGCCAAGAAGGCCAGTGGCATCCTGACTTGTATTAGAAGTAGTGTGATCAGCAGGGGTAAGGTGGTGATTTTTCCCTTGTACTCAACACTGGTGAGGCCACACCTTGAATATTGTGTCCAGTTTTGGACACTTCGACACAAGAGAGGTATCGAGGTGCTAAAGCAAGTGCAGAGGAGGACAATGAAGCTGGTGAAGGGCCTGGAGAATAAATCTTATGAAGAGTGATTGAAGGAGCTGAGCCTGTTTAGTTTCAAGAAGAGGAGGCTGAGGGGATACCTCATCACTCTCTATAACTACCTAAAAGGACATTGTAGAGAAGTTGGTGCTGGTCTCTTCTCACGGGTAATTAGCAGTAGAACAAGAGGGAATGGCTTCAAACTGCAACAGGGTAGTTTTGGACTGGACATTAGGAAAAAAATTTTCACAGAAAGAGTAGTCAGACATTGGAATGGACTGCCCAGGGAGGTGGTTGAGTCACCATCCCTGGATGTGTTTAAAGGTCGTTTAGATGTGGTGTTGGGGGATATGGTTTGGAGGTGAGCTTTGTAAAGTAAGATTAATGGTTGGACTCAATGAACCCAAGGGTCTTTTCCAATCTGAATGATTCTATGATTTCCATCTACCGGCATTGGTGCAAAGGTGGCAGTATGTGTGGGGTATGGTCTGTCTGTCCCTTACTCATTACCAATAACTATCCTTCCTTCTTGGAAAAGAGGGCTCCTTGCAGTCTTCCCCTGTTGCTACTTGGTGTCTACCTCACAGGAGGCAACTCTCTCCCGCCACGTGAGCTCTTCCTGTGAGCATGGGACCAACCTCAATGCCACAAATTGATTGGGGCATGTACTCTACTGCTGTAGATGCATGAGGTCCCACCTGGCATGAGGTCCTCCACATGTCACTTCATCCTGGACGTTTCACCACAGTTGATCTCATCAGTTGGCAGGCAATCATCTCCCTGTCATCTCACTCACCACAGGACTCCAGGGAAACACTGCTGCAGTGCATTTCTTCACCCCTTTCCTCATCAAATGTGTTCTTTTGCTTTCCTCTCACCACTCTCCCCTCCCAAGAGAAAAGCTACCCAACACAAAAGTCAGGATACAGAGACAAAAAGAGACAGAGAGAAAAATGTCCCAACAGGTTTCCCCTCGTAAATACATTGATTGCAGAGGTGCTGACTGGCCTGGCCTTGGCCAGAGGTGTGTTTGACATTTCCCTGAGTCAAGGGGAGGCTTTGGAAGTTTCTCAAGGAAACACTCCCCTCCTTTGCTACTAAAAAGCCCATCAGACTGAAACCCATGACACTTTCTAAATGTTAACTTTCTCCATGGCTTGTTTTTGACCCATGTAATTTTCTTAGATCATGTCAAAATGTGGTTCAGAAAATAGCATGGGCCAACATCTGCTACAAGTAGGGGATATTGACCAGCATCACTCTATTTTGACAACAAGGGTGTAATTCGTGCTACGGCAGTAGTACATTTACTGCTATTTGTGTTTAGTTCTATTGTCACCTGGTACAGTTGCTCTCATATTCTTACAATGTAGTCTCAGCTCCTGAAGGAATTCTTTTTATGGTCTGTTTGCAATGTTCAATCAATCTTTTTGAGACTGCAGAGATATAAGAAGTAGTTTGTAACAAACCACTCTGGGAGTACTCAGAGACATCAAGTGCTCTAGTGTGCTAGCTAGTCTATTTTCAGACCTATGTATTATTATTTATTGGTAGATCTGATTGATTTCTTCTTGTTAATGTTGAATTATTGTACACGATAAGCCTTCTCAACTGTCTTCATTGTTAATTACTAAAATCAGTCTGTGAGCTGAGAGAGACCTGAGACATGCTGGATTTTTTTACTTTTTTAAATTTATTTTTTTATATATAAGATTCCAGTGTGTAATGCAGCCCACTATCTCTTCTTTTTTTTTTTTCCTCCACGAGCTCTCTTCTGAATTTTTTTGGCAGATTCTATTCCATCATTTCTTCTGCTCAGTGTCCTGGAAATTTCTAAGAGAGCAGAGGAAAATTATGGGTTGGTATTGTATAAAAAAAAGGAAAAAAAGTGAATAAAATTCAGATTTATAGATAAGAATTTTTAAAGTATGCAGCAGTAGTTCATATGAACTTCCACTGAGATAAATTTTTTCTGTCCACTAGTTCTTATCTTGCCATTATTGGAAAGATTTGACAAATGGCTTAGTCTCTGAGGCTGAAGTGTTGGTAAGGACCAGGCATATTCATATAGTGAAATAAACTAAATTCAGAGAAGATGGAGTATCAAATCTCAACAGTGAAATTGTAAGAGGAGTCTGTTAGTGGAACTCTTGACAGATAATTAGTGTTATAGATCATTGCCAGAGATAATTTTCTGCTCTATTTTGGACTGCTGTTGTTCCATTGCTCAATAAAAGTGATAATTTGATTTAAAAGACACCAGACCCATCCTCAGCAATTTTTTTCACATAAGTTGTTCCTATTTTTTTGTAGCAATAGCCTTTTATAGTTAAAAAGATCCATAAAAAAGTAACTTAATGTTACAGTTAAATCTTCTTTATAAGTGAATATTCATCCTCACTCTAAAAAATGAAATGATTGAACTCAAAATTTTATATGTGTCACTGTAATCATGATCTTAATGACTGAAAAAATTATTTAATAGCAAGATATTGTATGTTACAAGTATGTTATAACAATTCAGAATGTAAATTTTGGGGTATAGCACTTTTTAGATTTTTTTAAAAAAATTATTTATTTATAATCCAAATACCTCCAACTAACTTTCACTAGTAATACATTTTTCTTAGTTCGGGTCTTAATGTTGTAAGAAAATGATTATCACAAAGAACATCCTAGAATACTTTAATATAGAAAGCACTATAAACTTTATCCCTCAGAAAAGCATTATAATGCATTTTTTAATCAAAGGATACAGACTCAATTCTTCTTTGGATCTTATAGCAAATACATTTTTATTTGTATAGGTTAGGAATTAGACCTGGAAAAAAAAGTGCTTTTTTCAAACAAATTAAGAGCGTACATGCATGTCAATTTACAAACCTGTGATGTATCATTCATTCAATGCATTGCTTACTATGGAGAAACATTATGACACTGACATTTTGCTCAGAGTTTTTGAGTTTCACAGTCATTCTTTTGAATTTTTTGCATTATAAATTTTCATAAATGAGGTGATAGAGGCGTAAAAAAATGAAACCCTCCAGAAGTCCAGTCTGCTCACAGACATCTATGTTCATTTTAGTATGTACCATATTCAATATACGAAATATGTTCAATATGTTTTATATGCCCAATAAGCAAAAGCACAGAAGTGCATGAAGTTATGTGCAATATATGCAAATACTGAGGTCAGTCCTGCAGAGAAGAACTTCAGGACGCTGTTGGAAAAAAAGTTGAATATGAGCCAGCAATGTGTGCTCACAGCCCAGAAATCCAATCACATCCTAGGCTGCATCAAAAGAAATGTGACCAGCAGGTCAAATGAGGTGATTCTCCTCTTCCAAATCACTCTCATGAGACACCACCTGGAGCATTATGTTCAGCTCTCAAGTCCTCAGAAGAAAAAAGACATGGATCTGTTAGAGTGGGTTCAGAGAAGGGCTATAAGGATGATCAGGGTGTTGGAGCAACTTCCAAGTGAGGAAAGGATAAGAGATGGGGCTGTTCATCCTAGAGAAGAGATGGCTTCAGGGAGGCCTTCGAATATCTGGAGGGAGCCTACAGGAAAGAAGGGGGGGACTTTTTATTAGGAAGTGTACTGATAGGACAAGGGGCAGAGGTTTCAAACTGAGAATAGATTTAGATTAGATATTAAAAAGAAATTATTTTCTGTAAGGATGATGAGACAAACAGGTTTCACAGAGAAGCTGTGGACATCATCTCCTTGGAAGTGTTCCAGGCTCTGAGCAACCTGGTCTACTGAGAGATGTTCCTGTCCATGCCAGGGGGGTTAGAACTATAATCATTATGGTCCCTTCCAACCCAACCCATTCTTTAAATTGGTGATGACAAGTTTCAGGATTAGTATCATCTACTGAAAAATTGCTTTTAAACTCCATTACTAACTTTAGTGGCCTCTGTAAAATCATCTCTGTAGTTTACCAGAGGTTTCTAAAATGTCTGCCAAGCAGCTTGGTATGCAAAAATGATAAGCTCATATGCACTTGAACTTATACAGTGCTTAGAAGCTAATGCAGTCCAACCTGAGCACCAGTCTCATATAAAGAGACAGTAGCAGATCTAGTGTCAGAGTTTCAGGCAGTTGCCTAACTGTGATAATCTTTTAAGCTGGAATATATTCAAAATTAGTAATTTACATTGCAGTTGCATTCACCGTTAGTAATTTCACTGAGGTATTAAATCCTCTAAAGACTGGATATTTTGTATTCCCAGGAAAACCTGACCTTCAAACATTGTTTGCACTTGAAAAGCATGCTGTTAGAGAATGCCATTTTACTGAATACAAGATATATGGGCCTTTTCTTTCATTTTTAAATAAAACGTCCTGTCACAACTCTAGAGGCTTTGTAATAGTGTAAAGACATATATCTCCTTTATTACTTCCTTCCCTTATATTTTCTTCTTATCAAACTGTGGTTTTAGGAGAGTTTCTCTTACCTCTCACTTCATCATTTTACTATTATTGCAGACAATTAAGTAACAAAGAAAGTAAAACAACTACATATAATCACTTTTTTGAAAAAAAAAATTAAGTTTAAATTATCTCTCTAAAATAGCTTTGTGCTGTAACAATATCATAGAATCACAGAATAACAGAATGGCCTAGTCTGGAAGGGACCTTAGAGATCATTTAATCCAACCTCCCTGTCATGCACAGGGACGCCTCTCAACCAGATCAGGCAACACATGAGGACCAAACAGGGATCGAACCCATGACCTTGGTGTTATCAGCACCATGCTCTAATAGAGTGAGCTAACTGGCCCCCTACATGTCAGTGAAAATCCTCCTTTCAGCATTAAAAGGAAAATCATAACCTGTGAAATATGCATGATCTATAAAATTAGAGCTGATAACTTCATAAATACTTCTCTATAGGTATTTTTATAATTCTAAGGAATGCATTATAGTATCAAAGTCTACTAGATGAAAAAAAATGTATAATTCATACTAAACTCAGAAAGCAACCAAACATTCCTGAATTACTGAATTATCAACTCTTAGGAAAGGAAGAGTGATTTTTCTTATAAAATTTCAAGTCCAGAGGATCAAGGAGTCAATGGATCATAGCAGATCAGCACCTCCTGGGGCAAAATGCCAAGGAAGTTTGTATATTGCACAGCTAGAATCACAAAGGTGAAACCACAACATCCCCTGTTACTGTAGCATCATTCCATACAGAAGTTCTCCAATGCACCCTTGTCTCGATGTCTAGAGAAGACAATGGCATTTCTTAATGAAATAGTTTAATAGATTTTATGTTTGAGTGCTGTTTTTTCTCCCCAATATACATCTCAAATTTAACACCTCATGTTAACAGTTATCTCCTCCAAGCTGATAAATCACAGACACTTCTTTATTAATTTCGTCCTTTCCTCAAGTCTCATTTATACCAGATCCTCTAGATAGGAAATGTATAGGTGCTTTGTAATCTTATGGGCAGGCAAATCCAGACCCCTATGCTCACATTGCCCTGTCGTGGAAATTTGGGAATTTAGGTGAATGCTGATTTTTCAAAGAGATAGGTTGCTTCTGTATATGAAACAAAATGTAGTACATTCTTGCAGTCTTTCTCATGTGTAGCTTGTTTAGCACATATCGTGCTAAAATATGTGAATTGCAACCTTGCAGATGTGATCAGCAAAGGTCAATATCAAGTCTGAGAAGCAATATTTGAATTATATCAGTGATAAGTTGAACATTGGCTGTTAAATTTTGTGCTGTGCAGCTCATGCCCCTAGTGCAGACGCAGACACTGAAAGCATACTGGCAGAAGCACAGGAACATCTAAGGTTAAGTAAGAGCCTGGTTTTCATAGAAAGACCATTGACTAAATCATGGGCTTAGATACCATCAAGCAACAGTTTTGATCCTAAATAATTTCTTAGATTCTAGCCTTAAATTAAGAGTTACCTCAGCTTTCCTCTCTCTTGTTCATTCTCTTCTTATCTATCCAGATTACTGTTTTCTCAGAATAATTATGTTTCCACCATCCCTCACTTAGCAATCTGTCAAAGTAAAAGTTTAGTCTGAAACTTCTGCAAAGTCTCAAAGTATCAACAGCTTTTGGGAGAAGCACAGAAGAGAAATTTAGTATGTTAAGACATATATGGAGATTTTATCAAAATGTATCTTTGTTAATTTGTTCAGTAAATGAAAGGTGCAGCTATTGCAGGGATAAAATTTCTTTAAAACTCTGTTACTTTCATAACTGCCAATATACTGGATAAAAAATACATAGTCTTTCAAGCTGACAGGCATTGAGTGACATACAGGCATTTGCAAGGGTTATAGCACGTCATCCAAACACCTAAAATACGACCATTTTTGCCCTTACCTGCTCCACACTTCTGCTGTCTGTCCTCACATCGCTCATATTAGGTAGCCTTTTCAGATCAGCAACTGCAAAATAACTACTATTATATTTTTAAAATACCTACCTCTTCTTGCCATAACAGGTAAACTGAATGTCTCAGAGAAGCCAGAAGCCATCTCAAGAGACAAAGTACAGAACTACAAGTTATCAGATGAAGGTGTTCAGATGAAAATATTGGAAGTAACTATCTACCCTTAAGAAACAGCAGGGTGGAAATGCCTAAAAGTTTTTCCTGGTTATTCTGAAGGCATAGTGCAGAATCCAGATCTTTGAAAGGCTGTTCATTTCTCTAAATGTTGGTTCAGCAAAAATATTATGGAAAATGGAAAAGCCAGTTTTGTCATGGATGGAATTCCTGATCAGGGTGAAAAAACCTGTATCATGGAATCATAGAATCATAAAATGGCCTAAGCTGGAAGGGACCTTAGAGATAATTTTTAATCCAGCCTCCCTGCCGCCAGGGACACCATGTAATCTCTTTCTGCATTCATGTTCAGCATGTAATGACCGTCCAGGTTCAATGCATCTAAGACTGACAATGGTCTCTTTCTCAAAAAACCAAGGAAGTAAAGTTATGGTGATTCATCAGCTTTTGAAGATTTTCACCAGAAAGAGTATGATGGTGATAGGGATGGTGATAGTTTCTTCTTCATCATCCTATGGTTCTCTTGGGATGATCTTTGACATTTTACAGCATGCACTATACCTTGATTTTTATTCACTGGTTTGCAGTTCTGTTATACCTGACTTTATATGATGTGTTTTATATGTGTTGCCTGTTTATTTTTTCTTTGTCCTTTACAAAACCAATTTTACCCAGCTTCCAAGGTTATTCTCCTTTTAAAAAACAGCAATTGAGCATTACTAGTTGGTTTATAGCCCTGGAGCCTCTGTTTTCATCCTACACCCATGCTTTTGAAGCCTCTGCTGCCATTCTGTGATTGTACTCCTCTATACTGCTTCATTATCCTAGGGTCATTATTTGCACTACACAGAAGAACACTGTTTCACTATCAGTTAATTACAGAACTATATCAAAACTAATATAATAATGTGTTACAGCACACAGTCATTCAAAGCTAAGCAAAACTAGCATTAGTTAGGCAAAAATCATCACTCTTCTGGTTGTTAGACAGTTGCTGTTACTGCTAAAAATCTAAAAAGAGCTCTAGGCTCTTTCACAAATTAGGCAAATCGCAGCTGGAAGTTCCTTCTGGGAACCTTCAGCTGAATACAGACATGTGGCCTGCTACTAGAAATGATGATCCACATGTACCAGTCTGCAGAGATACAACAACTCCCTACTGTTTTGGTTTCTGTTGTTTTTCTTAGGAGATGGAAATACAACACAAAACTCTTTCTCTTTCTTTCTCAATCCTTCTCTCCCCTGGCCAGAGCATCACTGCCAAACTAACTTTACATACATTTTTATGCTGTAGATGTGACAGATAGGACCTAACAATTTTTTGTACATTTTATGGCTTTATTTTTGGTTTGGGTTTTTTTGCCACTATTTCTCTTTGGAACCTTCAGCAAGAAGAAGAATTGAGGGCCTCCTCACATATTCATATAATATCGTTTTACACTTTCTGAGTATACAAGGGTATAATGGAAAAGGACTATTTCTTCCTTCGTCATTACATAGAGGATCAATGAGTTCAGGATATTTGTTGTTATGCTAGACTGAATACTGAAACCAGAAGAATTTATAAGAGCTCTAAGGTTTTAATGAATTTCCTAGTCCAGAAAAAAAAAAAACAAAACCACAATTCAGCCAACTTTGAAATAATGTTGAAATAATGTTGAATATATATTTGGAAAATAAAGAACAAAAAAGAAAATAAAGAAGAAGAAAAAAAAACAAAAGAAAAAAAACTGACTGTTTGAAAGTGTTTCCTGGGATTTAGGAATTGTTTTGGCAGTTAATGGAAACTTACAAAGTAAGCTGTTTTCATTTTTTCATTTGATTTTCTGAAAGATTTAAGCTTCTGACACAGCTGTTGTGATTAATTAAAAATGTCTACATGTCTTCTCTGGTTTAGTATTCCAAACCAGACCAATATGTAGCATTGGATTAAACATAACTCCATGACTTTCAGAACCCAGAAATCCACTAATACACACCAGTCATAGTCCATGTTGTATCAGAAGTTTCAACACCATAACGAAACTCAGTGAAGTGTAATTGTCGAAATTCCAGACACTACTCTCCAAATAGCTTGTTTGAAAACATATACTTTCCTGGGTAAGAGGGGGCTGCTGAAGAGGTTGCTCATTTTGACTTTCTTCATTCTAGATAATCCTCAGGCAGTCTGAAGAGTAAAAGGGAAAAGGAGGTTTGCAAAAGGGCCACATAATCTGACTTCTGCTGTGGACCCTTGTTATACATCCCCACATCTTACTGAAGTGCTGAAATGCAGTGATGAAAACACCACATGGATTTATTTTGCACTTCAGAGATTGATTTCGTATACTCAGGGATAAAGTTTCCATGTCCACCTGAACTGGATTTACAGTTTTTCTGCTGTAAAGCCAGTTCACTGCACACAGTGATAGACTAGCTTGATAAATCACAGAGCAAATAAAATAATATATTAATTTTGATCTACTATTCATCCCAATAGTTCCATGGAAATCAATGGTGGTGATGTGTGAACAAAGCAAGAAATCAGCTTCCATGAATATCAAAGCTTAAGGATATTTTATCCACTCTCAGATTCTGAGAAGCACAGGGTATGTGAAATGTTTAGAGGTTTATATATAAAGTTTTTGGTCCCATAAAGAAAAAGTTACATAAAGAAAAAGTTTTTGATCTCTACTTCAAAGAAAAAATAGTTAAATAAGTTTAATCAATAATATTTACTTTGTATCTTTGGCAGAAAGCCTGATTTTGTTGCCAGAAGTAGGTGAAATATTATATATCAAAGCATAGGTATTTTACAATTTGACTTCTATGTCTTGAATAACTTCAAAGGTTATTCACAGGACATCTTGCACATTTTAAAATGCCACATCATCACTGTATATATGAAAGAGACAGTTGTGTGATACTGTTAAGAGTCATAAGAAATATTCCACTATTACTGAAAGCACATCTGAAAAATATTAATTTTATTCAAGGATTAGTAATTCTAATTATTATAGCTACAGTTCACTTCAGTCCAGGACTGGATTACTCACTATGATTTTATTTTCTAAATCAAGACAAGCACAAAATATTCCTTTTTGAACAGACATTTCTGGTACTAGTTGTTAAAGATCTAATAGAACTAAAACTGTAATTTTGTAGCTATGCATTTTTACATTTTTGATTTCTGAAAACTTGCAACAGGTCTGCCTTTTCTGTTACATTTTTTTCAAAGATTGCTGCTTAGCAATGACATATAGACTTCTAACTATTTGGTGTGCGACATATAGGTATTTAGGCTAGAGAAAATATCCAGGAGGCAAGAGAAGGTTTGACAGTTTGAAGAACACAGCTTCTTGATCTTTAAAGCATACTGAAACCCTGAAGAAAATAAAACCTTTAACTGTTTTAAAGTTTTTACATTGAAAAGCCTAATCAAGCAGTCTTTAGGAGAACTCAGAAAGAAACCAGGATATAACTAGTTTTTCATTATTTTTTTCTTTCTGCAAAATCCTTTTCATATTTCCATGTTTGCTTGTCATATCCCAAAAAGCATCATTCAGTTGATGCTGCAGTTACCACAGGCTGCAATGAGACTTCTGTTCCCTGCAAAGACTAATTATAGAATAGTAAAAGGAAATTAAAATATGTATATTTCACATATACTGCTCAAAACTTCCTCCTGGACTGAATGCTATTATCTAGTTAACGGTCAGTTGTGTTTGATCAATGCATTAATCTCTAATTAACAACAGTTTTTGGTCTTTTATGCTTTTTTAGCAATATTTTAGAATACATTGGTAAATTTTGTTGCCTATGATTTTCATTATATCTGAATGCTGGTTTTTCTGAACTTTTTAAGTCCTAAAATACATGAGCATTGACAGCCTCTGCCAATAAGACACCAATTCCTACTTCTATGTCAATTTTCCTTCAGAATGGACTATAGAGCTTTTAATTTGGGTTTTAGTTTAGTTTTGTTTTGTTTTTCAGATTGCATTTTTGAGGGAGAGATTATTGTGGATATATTTAATCAAGATTTCTTTGCCAGTTTTTAGTTCTTAATAGCTCTCTAAGGTATACTGCAAAATGAAGGCAAAAACAGCCATTCTTTTTTTAGCTGAAAAAGTAAACTGAAAACGTTTCAAATCAATCCTGATAATAAGCTACAGCAGTAAGTCTTTACTCTGTTATAATATACGAGAAAGTACAATTACTACAAAAAATCTTTAAAGTGGATAAAAAATTCTAACAATTCAGAAAAGAAGGATTTAAATTACCTATGCAGAGACACACACACAATAAAGAGGTAAACCACAGAGACTAGTTGAAGAGTTTTCTATTACTTCACAATCTAATTTTAACTTTAATAGGAAGATAAAATAAGCTATATTATATGTCTTGTGCTTTTTATACTGTCTTGTCATAAACGTATTTCACTTTGCCTGTTCCTAGTTTGCTGAAGTGTTTACATTTTCTATGAATTCTGATGCTATTGCAACACTTCTGTTTAGAGATGTCTTAATGTTTATGTCTTCATTTTTTAAATTATATTATTCTTGCTTCTCTGTGTGATCTAACTCTACTTTTAGCTGAGATATAATCTCTTTTTTTGAGTTGAGATAGTCTTTACTTTGAGTTGAGATATAATCTCTTTTTTTGTCTTGCAGAGTTAATTACCTTTTTATTCTTTTATTCTTATATTTTCTAAGTTGTGACCTATTATTGATGAGAACAGCAAGATTTTTTTGTTATTTTCCTGGACATTTTACTCTAGCAAGGAGACATGCATGGAGCCCCTCAGTTTCTTTAGCTCTTTGTTATACAAACAGATATGATTTCTCTTTCTAGGAAAAACTGCTCATCAGTTCGGTCTGTTTCAGGCCAGCATTCCTATGCAGGAAGTAGAAGGCTTCTAGGTGGAAGAATTTCACATAACCTAAATAAATTCCTGAATCTCATGGCAGAGCTTCAGTATTGACTAAGAAGATATGCTGAGCGCTATGTACTATTTCAATATTTGACAAAGAAAAATTCAGGTTCTAGCTGAAGCTGGAAAATTTTAATCTAGTCCGTGATAGTCACCTAGGGTTTTAAATACCAGGAGATGTCATGCCAACATAATTTCATTCTTTAATGAGATTACAACTATGTTTGATTGAAAAACTGTGCAGGTGCAGTATACGTAATTTTGTGAGATCTGCAATTTTATGCTGCATGACGTACAGATTAAAATGTGAAACACTGTACAGCATTGATAAATTTTACATTAACTATGCACATTTAATGGCAGATTTCCTTGGAAAAATGTCAGGAAATTATGCAGTTACAGAGAGTATCATAATGAATATGCACAGCAAGCCTTAATTTCAGCATTCCAATCATTTGAATCTGATTTTGCAAACTATATAACACTCTTCTAACTAAGGGGAACTGAATAGCACAGTGAAGGGGAGACAAGGGCACAACCAAGTTTATACTCTGATTCCCTTCTTCAGTGATACTATTTTTACATTTTTTCAAAGCTGCGGCATTTAAAATATGAGTAAATAATTGTTAGTAGGAAGAGCTGGTTAGAGCTTACTCAGTATGACAAAAAGTGCATCTGTTCTGTAGTCATGTCCTTGCCAAAAAGACGAGGTTAGGTAGATAAACCAACTAGGATGGGAGCAATTGCTAAAACCTTCTACTATAAAATTCACGGACTAAAATAAGTTTCCCTTCCTGATTAACTAACCCTAACTGAAAGCTGTAGTTTAGCAGAAGTGCTAGGCTTTAGTTTCACTTAGGCACCAGTACTAATGTATTCTTAATTTTTATGACACTGATTTGATATTTACTGTCTATATAAATAATCCCATTAGTAACATAAAAGAAACGGAGTTTGAAATATCTGATCCTGGAGAAGAGGAGATTGAGGGGAGACTTCATCACTCTCTACAATTACCTGAAGGGAGGTTGAAGAGAGGCAGGGGTTGGTTTATTCTCCCTAATGGAGAGTGATAGGATGAGGGGAAATGTATTTAAGTTGCACCAGGGGAGGTTCAGGTTAGAGATATTAGGAAGAATTTCTATACTGAGATGGTTGTCAGCCGTTGGAACAGGCTGCCCAGGGAGGGGGTTGAGTCACTGTCCCTGGAGGGGTTTAAGTTAAGAGACGGGTGGATGTTGTGTTGGGGGCCATCGTTTAGCCTTCAGATAGGGCTGGGACAAAGGCTGGACTTGATGATCTTCTAGGTCTCTTCCAGGTGATTCTATGATTCTATGATTCTATGATTCTAAGATCAAGTGTTACTCTACAAAATAATAATAACATTTAAAGTAAGAAAAAAATAAACATTTTGATTTAAATGAAACTGAAAAAAAATTAGTCCCTTTTCCCTTCTCCTATATGGTAGTTTTTTATCACTAATTTCAGAGGAGATAATCTCAGGTTGCTCCAATATATAACAAGAGCCAGGAGATGGGCGCAGAATATGTCAGGAACCCCATATCCTGCAAGGCTTTTTGATCTAGTGACAAGGAAATGAAAACTTTTCCACAGTCTTTTCAGTCTAGAAAGTAGAGATAGAGAAAGTAAAGTGAGGAATGACAGGTGCCTAAAAGAAGCTTTGTTTAATCTAGAAGAGACAGTTCTAATATCTAACACTCTACAAAATGGCTTTCCATCTTAAGATATTCAGTGATACACAGGGAGCAATGTATTGTGTGAAAAGTATTTTGTGTTATGGAGTATCAATCTAGTAGCATAAACAGGATTTGCAAGGTAAAGAAAAATCACAACACAGCCTCTCTCTGTGTCACTGCCTCCTCACACTGTTTTTTCTCCTTTCTGCAAGAGAAAGAGGATTGAAGGGAACTTATCCTACTCAGAACCATGTTGAATCTTATAAAGCCTCCATGTTGCTTTCTGCTGTTAAAGAGTTGAAAGTAAATAACTTGTCACTGCTCACCCACTGAGTGTTTCCTCCCTAAGTGAGGAACTGATTGGGAAGTAGAGGAAGTAGAAGTAGTCTTTGAAAGTATCCAAAGAAAGATATCAATTACCTAAGACCAGTTCTTAAGACATCAACATTAAATTTCAGGTGCTAAAAATGTATTTGAAAAAAGTTCCATCTGGTCATTGACGATTCTCTGAAAATCTATAAATAGACCAACTATTCTGTATTTTTCAAGTGAACAAGATATATATAGTTATTGTATGGTATATATAGAATATAATACATGAACCTACATACAATTTTGTGTTTGTCGTTCAGATGCAGAAAAATTTTATTTTAAATGGAGGAAGATGTCTTCATGAAGAATAAATAATTCACTGATCATAGCTCTCCTTTGTAACAAATTCAGAATGTCAGTCCTAGAAACATTTCTGCTGACAACAAACTCTTTTATTTTTCTAAGAAGAAAGTTGAATTTGGTTTGCATTCACATTTCTTGCTTAAACTTTCAAAGGCTTAGTAGCTAAAATGAGAAAAAGCATGGGCTGCTGAATGTTTTGATCTTCAAAGTATCCTTACTGTCTTCCTATGAATCTGTCATAATTTCTACTATAAATTCTATCTTTCAAGGTTTGTTACATCAACTATTTTCAAAACAGAGACTTGGCCTAAAGATTGTTGGCCCTGGAAGAACTAGTGGAATGTTAATAACATAAAGGAAAGACTTAGTATGGTGTATAACTACACTATCAAAAAAATTGAAACCAAAAAAAAGGTGCAGTTATAGTCATCATTTCATCAAAAAATATTATGGGGAATTATTCTACTGGGTGTTTATCTGATTTTCTTTTTTTCTTTTCCCTTTTATCAGTGGACCATATCTTGTGCAAGTGTATTTTTCATGGAAATGTCTCTTCCCAATCATAAATCATACTTTCATGCCTCAGAATTTACGTATATAGTAGTGCAGACAATGGAGAAAAATAGACAGACTCAGCTCCACAGCAAGCTGTAACAATACGAGTTTCCCTCTGGGTCTTTTGTAGTTTTATTGAGCTTACTTAACAGGAGGGATGTTTTCACAGTCAAGGGGGCAATTATAGAGGCTGTATTTAGAGGAGTATCTGGGTTGCACTCTCATTCCTCTATTGGCACTTGAAGCAAATAGTGTCCTGAGGAGATAACGGGACAGATTGAGACATTATTGTCTTATTCTGGTCTGTAAAGTGAGATGAAAACACAAGAGGTATCTGCCTAAGCTCCATCTCAGGATGTCTCCTGCTGCTGTGTAGCTGCTTCATACACAGCTCTTGGTCACAAATGAAGTAAAACAACATACAATTTCATTAAAGTAAATAAGTCACATTCTCTAAAGCAAATAATTAATAACTACATTGACATAATAAGCAGACATCCAGAAGCAGATTGGTAACAATATATTTTATGATCTATATCTGTAAGCACCTAATCTAGTAGAACCTCATAGTAACATTCTAGATATACATGTTAGCATGCAAATCTTTGCTCAGTACTGGTAAATATAGGACCAAGGCTTCCTAAAACCATCACTTAAACAAAACAAAAAGTTCCTGCAATTTATCCACTACATTCTTATTATTAGGGTGGCAGAAAATAGATTATGTTTTTCTTATCAGTTTCTTATACTTCAACCAACTGTTTTTCAGACTTCTGAAATTAATTTTCCATTTGCACAAAGACATCTAAATCCACCTGTGTGATGAAGAATGGGAACTATAGGACTATACATGCATACATTCTGAAAGTACAGAATATAAGTGAGTCTTATGTTTCCATTTACATACTGTTTTTGTAGGAAGTGGGAGACAATTCAAAGTATATTAAGGGGAAGAGAAGTCACTTGTCTATTTCTTTTAACGTAATAAAGTGCTAATTCCCGTATATTTTAAGATAATAATTAAGACACTTAAAGATATTGGAAAAAAAACACATGAAAAAGTTTTAAGCACATATCCAAAAAGGCTAACTATGGAATACAGTCAGTCTAGACTTATTTTTTATGGAAAGTGGTTTAAATTTAAAGTCTGAATTATTCTCTGGAGATATCTATCTCTCTTTTGTGAGCATGTGAAGTGTAAATGACCTAAAATCTTAAATTCATACATCAACTAGTACTCAATCAAGGCAGTATGAATGTAAACTGAGGTCCCTGGTTTCTTTTTTTGCTTTCTTTTCACTGAGAAGTCTGGGTTTCACAAAGGACATTTTATCTTTGATTCACTGAGAAATGTCATGATCTTTATTCACTGTGTACTCTCCAGCTCAGACAGTTCTCACATTATATCAACCATTCATTGTTATACCAGGGTTTGACCAGAAAGACAGGAGAAAGTGAAAATGTAAGGGAATTCTGGCTGACAGCTCCTCACTTTTTAAGGACTGATCCAAAATTGCAATATTACAGATTGTTTTGTATTGCATGTTATTTTATAGATTTCAGCTGACTCTCCTTTTCCTAGTGATCTTGTCAAATGTACTCTTGTGACAAGTATCTGCCAAAATATTTCTTGTTAGAATTAACTTAACGTTAAGTAGCTTTGATTCTATAATAACTTCTGAAATAGTCTACAGACCCAAAACACTTTGATCAAGTGGAATGACCAACATTCAATGTTATATTTAAAACTAAATTCATTTGCAAAGTTTACTGTATTAATCCTTCTGCTTAATAACTCACCGAGACTATAGGGTTTTCATTTTAGCATCCAGACTAACAAGCAGCAATACAAATAAATAAACAGATAGGAAAGTGTCCTATGAGGTGTGCACTACATTTTTAGAAGAACAGGAGATTAAAGAAGGATACCTCACAGGTGTTTGTCCATTTGTGCTCATTTTTCTTAAAACACACCACAGTACACCCCAGATTTCACTAATAGCCCTGAGACTAATTCCAGCCATACACTTAATTTTCTGCCATGGTCAGGGCTTACCTTGATAAGGTACTGGGACATTGGCACTGGTCCAGGACAGGCAGTAAAGTGGCATCATGGCTGTACGCTACAAGCGCCATAACTGCAATGAAGTCAGGGCGTATAAGGACAGAGTGTGTGGGTGTGTGTGCTTTTATGTATATGTATATATTTTTATACATATGTACAACTTCTGAATAAAAACCTCTATATTTAAAAGATCTTTGTCAATTAGTGTCAGAACTCTCGGGTATTATAATTGTATTGATTTTAAATTATTAATGACGTTAAGTAAATAAATGTCTATGAGGCCGAAATCTAATTCACCGTAGTAGTATAGAATTTCTTGTATGACCTTTCATATTTTTTTACTGTCGCAGTGAAACTCAACTTATTCAAACTTGTCTTTTAAACTGATGTAAACTTTGAGATATCACATTATATTTTTTTGCTAATTTATGGAATATGAAATGCAAATTATGTTTCATATCTTTCTGTTTTCATATTCTTAACAAGGATCACAATTATTGTTGTGGGCAGACAGAATAGATTTCATATGTGTATCTCCATTAATTGTTTCTTCAAAAGGAGGATTAATCTCAAGTATGGCTTTGTATTTAGTATATTTATTCAAAAAAAAATCCCTGGGGCATTTTAATGAGAACAAAATGTGCAGGGAGACACATACACAAGCTGATGCACAGATATTTAAAACTTAGATGCAATTACTGTTCAGCATCTTTACTTGGCTTATTTTTTTCTATCATCTGAAAAAGAACTCCAAAATCACACTGCTTATTTATAAATTCATACCTGTAGAAAATTTTCATGAGACGACCTTAAATGATTACTAGTTAAATATATGGGGGAAAAAAATCTTGAGGAAAACATCTTTGCAAAGTATTACAAAATAAAAATAACTTAAAAATTTTCTTTCATGGTGTCTGTATTTTCACCAGGAAGATGAGGTTTAATTGAACTATATTCGCAATAAGGCAAGGCCAGTTTCTAGCAACTTCACTATTGTCTCTAACCAGTGTTAAAATAAAATAACATTGTAACAGAATGTGACACACATAGCTTATCAAAATTTCTATGCTTTTAGTCAGCACACAGGCAAACTTTACATGATTATAAAGATGACAAAAGCAGAGGAAGATTATAACATCTGGGGGAAAAAAATGGATGCACTGCAACTGTATGCACTATAAGTGAATAACATATACATGGGGAGACAGCCAAGTGATACTAACTATTTAAGTCAGTGACGCTGTATTCAGTAACATTGAACCCCAGAATTTTTGTTTACAGACCGCATCCAATCCTTGGACATGGTAATTTTAAAATGTAATCACACTCTTATTAAAGCATATATTCTATTTCTATTCTCAGTTTACCTGCTTTCTTTCATGTCAAACCATCACATTTTTCTTTACTGCATGTTAAAAAAATCTTATGGTATTGTGTTAGTATATATTCTCAAGGATATTTTGTAGATATATTAAAATCATTGCAATTAAATGTGTTTCTTTTTTTCAGTTTCTGCAATGTAGAACAAAAGACAAAAATTAAACTTGAAAAGACAATTCACTTTGATTAGCTATATTGAGTGGAAAGTATAATAATTTAAACCATAAATTAAAAATCCAAATTATTGTAAATATTGTAGATTAGGTCTGAGTGTGTTTTATTGTACTGTTGTTATCACCTTAAATGATTTCAAAACGGCTTAATTCAAGATATAGTTAACAACATATTTGTGAATTTGAGAGTGCCCTTTCTAAAGACAAGACAAATTTCAAACAAATCACTAGAGCATAATGGACCATTAGTTCCTCATAAACTTGCTAATTATAAAAAGACTGAGATCTATAGCTAACATACACGATGTACTGTCAAAACGATGGATTTGACTTTGATATCACCCCATAGAAGACAGAAACTTTGTGTCCATATATTTAGATTATTACTCTTCTGTCATATTTCATTTAGTAAAATCTTAGCATTTTTCTAGACTTAGAGAAGACAGTGAGCTATCCAGAATATAGTTCTTATATTTTACTTCAATCAACACAAACGTACAGCACAGACACATCTGAAGCAACATAAGGTCAGAGTCTCTTAATATTAATCTTGAGTGTTTTTTACATCTATATTTTTCTCTTTTACTGTATTTGTTTATTATCTGAAATCTAAGTGAAATCTATAAATATATGGGGAAAATACTTATTTCAATACTTGCTTTGAATATAAAAGCACCTTTCATCCCTTCGCATATTCTCTTGTCCAGGAAAGCCCTGTGATGCTTACTGTGAAATAGGAAGTTCCTTACACGTTTCAGAATAGATGTAGCTGAAGAACCAATGTCAATTGCTTGCTAAAAGCCACAAACTTTCATGTGATTGCTATAAACTCCTATTTCAATTCTATGAAATACAGCTGTTTTCAGAATTGTTTCAGGATTTTTTAAAAAATAAGACAGTATATGTGCTAAGTAAAATGGATATAAAGAAATGGGAATATGGAGTATGTTACTGCAGAGGCTTTGTGACTCGTGCTTATTATTACACACTGCAATATCTTTTACTTTCTGGAATCAGAAACATGGTCTGAACTTTCCTTTCACTATGGAAGGGATAAGTAGTATCACCTGTTGCCCTAGTAAGTCTGACCACAGGAGAGACCCTGAATGCTCTTCTGATTCTTCTTTTTGGCATTTTTTTTGCCAAAAATATACTTAATTCTGACCTGTGGAAACTTTGTACTAGGAGATAGGAGAATCATTCTTCCCAATAAACCTTAAATTTTCCACCTATTTTCAGCTATAATGAACTCTTGAGTGTCAATACGTTAGGGATTATCTTAGCCAATCTTTATGCCTCCCATCTAGTTTTTTAAAAACAACTATAACATGGAATGAAAGAAAACATTTGAGAGAAAAGAGATCTCTACACATCTTTATCCTGCTGGAAGAAAGAATACACAAATTATATACAGGGTGTAATATGAAACTAAGGAAAATACCTCCTTCCACATAATGATTGAGAAGAAATGTAAATTGAGCTGCTGTCCCTCACTGCAGCAATCACACTAACAACCAGCCTCTGGTCTTGCTTAAAAATGAGTAATACAGATACTAGCAGTTCAGATATGATTACCATGAAATAAAAAATTACCTGTGATTTATTTATTTATTTATTGCCAATCAGCAAAAATTCAGGTTCTGAAAATCATTTGGATTGAAATGTCATTGAACTGAATAACAAAATTTTGTGGGTTGCTTAAAATATCTCTTTTTATCTCCATATGGGTGTATTCTTCTGTTTAACACACTAGAAAACTGTAGTACTTATCCCAGTATTATAACTGTGATAATTATCTCAGTATTACAACGCATAATAGATGCTGCTTGATATCTGTATTCTGTCTTGATACTGAAGATATAAGATATATAACTAATGTGAATTATTTCACAGTGCCTTCCTCAAGAATAAAATATTTTCAACTGCTTTATAAAACTTGAACATTTATGCTGTATGATACTAGTAATTTGCACACTATGAGATTCATATATACTTCTTGATATAAAAGTAAAATGAAGTAAAATTTTAAAAATTTTGGGTTATGCACTTAATTAAATTACATTAACATGATTCAATAATCAAATGATTCTGAAGTTTCTTAGTTATAAGCTCCTGATATTGGGCATTCTGCAGTATTAAAACTTCTTCATTTTCCCTGTAGTTATTCAGAGATAGTGTAGCTCTACAAGAAAATCAGTATCACGTTGAAATAACTTAGAGGGGCAACTGAAACAGCCAGATGAAACTCAAATTCCAGTTACAGAAATTCTGCATCATAAAGTATTTGAAAGAGGTGTAATTAATAAAATAATATTCATTTAGTATTCTATTTCAGTTTATCCATAAGACGGAAAATCCAATTTCTCTTTAATTCTAAGATATACTATATTATCAGAAAAAAACCACAAAATTATCCTCACAGAGTAGAAAATGAAAAAATTTTAGAAGCTTATCACAGTTTTTTCCCCAAAACATTTAAAATGGATCTGCATGAGGTACCAGTTCAGAAGAAGAAACAAGAGGAAACAATTATGTGGTATATCTCTGCTGTATTTTTTTCAGTCAGAAGTGGAAGGAAACAGACACTGGGAGGAACCAGAAACCCACAGAGGAACCAACTGAACTGATAAGATTTAGTCCTTCACCATTATGCACAGTAAAAATTGCTACTCACACATGCACGCAAACATCATATAATCCATCCTAACAGGTGGTATGTGAGTGCTACATAGCAGAAGGAATTGAACAGATGATTCTGAAATATTTACTTTGTTTCTGTATTCTAAAGCCTTAAAATATCTACCTTCTAATTTCAAAAAGACTTCTCAACATCAGGCTGGTAATTTCACTGATCATATTACATCTTTTTCCTGCTTTTGAAATGTAGCTATATATGAAGACATATTCCAGACATAAGCTCAGGCTCTAAAATGATCCTTCTGAAACCACAGATCAAGATGTCAAGTAAACAAGGCCATCAAGACAGCAGCCACCTCTAAGCCACTGTCCCACAACAGCAATCGTGTTTTTTATCAGCCTCACAAAAGTGAAGGTCTGGGTCACATAGAAAGGGTACAGATACAGGATTTTTGGAGCAAAGAAGCAATAATATAGATTAAGCTAATATTGTACAAGGCAGTCATATAATGTTGTGCTGTTATTGGTCATTATTTGCAGTTTGTTGACAAATATTGTTTGTCATATGTTATTAGAACAGACACAGACTCCCTGTGCACTGATATTCTTTAACTTCAATAGTTTTTGCATCAGAGTTTTTGGTATTGGTCACTTTACCATTCTTAACATTCATACTAAGCACAGAGGGACAAGGAACTCTGCTTTATACTTATATTCAGCAATTTATTTTCTACATATGCAAAATGAAAGTAGATATGCAAAACATATGATAATCTCTAGTCATTTACATATATGGTGTATATGGCAGATTTTTTGGATAGCTGATGCAGACTATTAAAAAAAACATGGCTAGATATATCATCACTTGCAGGAATACAGATTACATTTTATCTGCGAAAGGAAGGATACAGATGAAAGAACTTCTGAGAAATGCCAAGCAGTCAAAGTGAATTCTCCATCCTTCAGATGTCTGATTTCTTAGAATCTTGATAAATGGATGTGAAATATGAACATACAGGAAACAAATGTTTGTGATTTTCAGAGGGGGACAAGTTCAATCAGGAAAGCTCAGAAACACAAAATGTGAACAGTGTGTAGAATATACCTTTCCTTTACTAAAAACCAGGCTTACATTTTGTGGATACTATATTTTGTGAAAACATGTTCCTTTTTTGTTATTTATAAATCTTAAGAAACAATTACTTCGTAAAAAACTTAAAAACTCACACCCCCAAACAAAAAACTAACAAATAATTGTAAAGTAAAAAAATAAATTTAAGTGTTTTTTGGACCTCCAACATATTAATCAGTCAATATTCCTAACTAGAGGAAAATGAAACCTGAAATCTTTGAACAGAATAAATAATAGGGTAAAATAAGGTTCTCTACATATATTTTTCTTGTTTTCCCCTCTTTATTGTCATCAATTATCCTACCATTTCTATCAGACTCTCTCGAATTTTTCTCAAGGAACAGAAATAGAGAGTGGGAGAGGAGAGGGATCTTGTCCAAGACAGTTGAAGCAGTCTTGTCATGGGTTAGCTCCAGCAGACAGCTCAGCTCCACCCAGCTGCCTGCTCACACCCCACAGGTAGAGGAGGAAGAAAAGTGGAAGGGTGAAAGTGAGAAGGCTTATGGCTTGACATAAAGAAGATTTAATAGGTACATGCTCAAGCCACATGCTCAAGCAAAACAAAACAAGGAATTCATTCACCACTTCCCATCAGCAGGCAGGTGTTCAGCCATCTCCAGGAGAGCAGGGCTCCATCAGACATAATAGTGACTTGGGAAGACAAACTCCAAACCCTCCTCCTTCCTTCTTCTTCCTCCCAGCTTTTAACAGCTGCCATGACAGAGCTGTGCTGTCATCCAGAGCAACCTTGACAGGCTGGAGGAATGGGCTGACAGGAACTTCTTGACATTCAGCAAGGGTATATGCAGTGCTGCATGTGGGGAAGAACAACCCTGTTTACTGATACACGCTGGGATTGACCCATCTGGAAAGAAGATGCTGGTAGAAAAGGGCTGGGAGGTCCTAGTGGACTCCAAGTTGATCATGAGCCAGCAAAGTGCCTTTGAAGTAAAGAAGGCTAATGGTATCTTCAGCTGCGTTAGGCAAAGCGCTGCCAGCAGCAGTGAGAGGGAGGTGATCCTTTCTGTTTATTCATCACTGCTGTAGTCACACCTGAAATGCTGTGTCCAGATCTGGGCTCCTGAGTACAAGAGAGACATGGACATACTAGAGAGAGTTCAACAAATTGATGACCAAATGACTGAAGCATTGCACATATTACAGAATCACAGTATGTTAGGGATTGGAAGGGACCTCAAAAGATATGAAGAAAGGCTGAGAGAGCCCAGAGAAGAGGAGGCACAGGGGTATTTTATTAAGATATGTGAATACTTGAAGGGAGCATACAAAGAAGATGGACCCAAGCTCTTTTCAGTGGTGCTCAGACAGGACCAGAAGCAATGAGCACAAACTGAAGCATAGGAGGTTCCTTATGGTCATCAGGAAAAATTTCTTTACTGTGAGGGTTATTAAGCCTTGGAACAGATTGCTGAAGAAGGCTGTGGAGTCTACATCCTTGGAGATCTTCAAAAAACATATAGACACAGTCCTGGGCAATAAGGCTTTATATGACCCTGCTTAAGCAGGAATGATAGACCAGACATCCTTTACAATCTCAACTATTCTGTGATTCTGTGAAGTGACTATTTGCTCAAAAATAGACAAAATGTAACATAATGAATGTCACTGGGGATTTGTTAATGTGAAGAGGCTAATTTAACAGGACTGTGTTTTTTTCATTTTGTTTAAATTAAGAATGTACATCGATTACAAATACAGTTTAAATTGTTTTTTAATATCTCCCTTTTTTCAACTAATTGAAATATTTCATTTTATTTTCTATAATATTACTGACAACTATATATGAATTTATACATATAAATACATATACAAATCTGTAAAATTAACTCACATAGTGAAGGATTCTGGCTACCCTGACACTGAATTTAATTATGAAAATTTTCTCTTGCGAAAGTGTTGTTTAAATTTTACTAGACTCTATCAATCAGAAGCAACTTTTTTAAAAAATGTCTTAAGGAAACTACACTTGAATAGGGAGTAAATCAGACAAATGTACAAGTAATATTCATAAGGGAAGATAAAATTCTCTAAGGTTCCAATAAAGGTACTGAAGTATAGCACCTTTTCACAGTTATACTGGAAAAATGACATTTGAATCATTTCTATTATAAATGCATCCTGCAGAAATGCTCTGCTACCTCCATTCCAAAAATAAATGAG
>NW_009717508.1:0-7724 GCF_000703405.1 Apaloderma vittatum | reverse complement strand
TTTTTACAGTCCTGCAAGTGCAGTCATGAATAAAACATTCATTTTTATGCTAATAAGATCCTTAAGAAAGTTCATCCAATAATATATAACTTGCTTGTAGCTCTTACACAAAATTCAAGAGTAACATTCAGCTTTGAGGTTTGTTGTGGTTTTTTTTTAATTTTGCAAATATTTCTTTAAAATTATTTATTTAAGGTAGGAGGTCTCTAAGTACTGGTAAGATAATCACATTGAGTTTATTATTATTCCAAATAATAATGCTGAAATATATTCAAAATACACTTTTACAAATATGATATATTCTACACAAAGCAGATTAAATTTTAGTCACAAGATTTTCTTTCTGCTAAAGTTATTAATCTGTTTGATTAGCTTCTACAGCTCTAAACCTTCCCTCTACTTTTTAGATGTACGAATAACTTCAAAACATGGGTTAGCATTTTCTTTTCTTTTATAACTAGCTGTGGTTTTTAGAATAAAAAGGGATTTTTTTAGAGAAAAGTTGACTGAGAAATAAATTTTCATAAAAGATTCAGTAAAAATAACAATTCTACAAAATATTGTCATTAATATTCTCTTTTTCTTTTCTTTTCTTTTCTTTTCTTTTCTTTTCTTTTCTTTTCTTTTCTTTTCTTTTCTTTTCTTTTCTTTTCTTTTCTTTTCTTTTCTTTTCTTTTCTTTTTTTCTTTTCTTTTCTTTTTTCTTTTCTTTTCTTTTCTTTTCTTTTCTTTTCTTTTCTTTTCTTTTCTTTTCTTTTCTTTTCTTTTCTTTTCTTTTCTTTTCTTTTTTCTTGTTTCCTCTTCCTGGTTATGCGTGGAAACCATTTAGAAGCATTCTATTTGCAATCCAGTTTTGTCTCCTGTACAATTCTCCTGTAAGAAGTATCATATTTTAACATGGTCCTGGGTTACAGTCCATCTTCAAATTGAGAGATGCAGTGTCATAGATCCATAGAATTGTTTCAGTTTGAAAAGACCTTTAAGATCATCGAGCCCAAACATTAATCTAGCAATGCCAGGTTTGTCACTAAACCATTTCCCTAAACACCATATCTACACATCTTTTAAATACCTTCAGAGATAGTGGCTCCATCACTTCCTTGGGCAGCATGTTTCAATGCTTAGCAAGCCTTTCTGTGAAGAAATTTTCCCCAATATCCAACCTAAATCTTCCCTTGCGCAACCTGAGGTGATTTCCTCTTATCCTGTCACTTGTTACTTGGGAGAATAGACTGATCCCCACCTTGTTGCGACATCCTTTGAGCTTACATGTTGTTCCTAAATTCATAATCCTTACAGGTTTCAAGTGCCACTTAAAAAATCACTATGTCTTTGAGATACAACTCTGGTAGTCTTCATCTGAAAATGTCAGTATTAACAGTATCATAAATAAGGAGACCAATATAAAAATACATACGTTGGTAGAAACCACCAGCTCATTTAAAAAAAAAAAAAGCCATGTAGGTGAGACTGGAAAACAATTACTGAAATTACTGCAACAGCAGTTATTTTCAAAGTATAGGAACCACAAAATGCTAAACATATTTTTGTATGGAGAACTCTCTTATATACTATGAATCATAACATTAATTCACACATTAATATTTAAGTATATATTTCCACTTTCGCTAATAGCTATATAAAATACATAATGTACAAAAATAACCCCTCCTCTCAAAAAAACAACCAATTAACCAAAAAAACATCCTAAGTCTGGAAAGCTTAAAGGGCCAGAGGTTTGAATTTTAAGATACACTGTAACAAAGGCATTTTCTCTTGACAAAGGTAAAGTTAAGATCAAGGGACAAAGGTGCTTCTGTTGCAGTTTTCAAAGGAAAGGTCACAAAAACGACAGAACATATCTACAAGTAGATAAGCAGGCATTTCTTTATTGCAGCACTGGGAAGCATGGAAACCACCCAATGTTTCGGATATATGACAAAAATTCAGCCTATTTATACAATTTTTACGCAAAATTATTATCTTTAACATAAACATGCATACAATGCCCGCTATTAATTTTGACCTTTATAATGATTGCTTCAGCCCTTGTTAATATTCATGTATTTTATTTCCATACAACTGTTGGTCGTTGCAGTGAGACCACATTTGATCACAAAGCCCACAAAAGATAGGAAGGCATGCTCGCGTATATTGATCTGTCTAAATGAAATATGCTAGTATTATTAAGCTGCAGTTGCAGTGCTACAGATCTGGCTTTGCTAAGTACAAAACATTCCCTGCCAGTTTTGCAACTTGCACCAGCTCTAGCTCTAGTCATTTTCATAAGGCCTGGACTGTGATTTCTTAGTATAAGTGAGGTTTTGTGTATTTTTTATCCTTATCAACAAACTAATTTAATTAAGATTGCGATTAGTATTCATGAAGCAATTAACTCTTTAAAACATAAATTTGATTACAACACTTACAGTATCTGTAATACAAATCAGTTTCCCATCATCGACCTTTTTCTAATCTTCCATTTTTCTAGACGAAATGACAGTTTTGCATCTCCATCACATTTGAACTCTTTTTTAAAACTTGACTTAAATAAAAATTTTCATCAAATATAAATAAATTAAGAAAATCTAATAAAAAACTTTTATATTGTTATAATTGGTAATATTTAGGCTTGCAAAGACTTTCTTCAGATTGTACCATGTAAGTGCTAAACAATACAGTTCCATGCTGAGGGACTCCAGGGACTGCATCTCCATCACATTTGAACTCTTTTTTAAAACTTGACTTAAATAAAAATTTTCATCAAATATAAATAAATTAAGAAAATCTAATAAAAAACTTTTATATTGTTATAATTGGTAATATTTAGGCTTGCAAAGACTTTCTTCAGATTGTACCATGTAAGTGCTAAACAATACAGTTCCATGCTGAGGGACTCCAGGGACTCCCTTTGTTGTAATCAAACTTAAGTTTTAAGGAGCTAATTGCTTAATGAATAGCTAATCACTATTTTAATTAAATTAGTTTATTAATTTATATTAGGATAAGGAGCACAGAATTTTACTTATGCTAAAAGTCCTTAGCAAAAGCCAGAGCTGTGCAGGCTGCAAATTTGGCAGAGAATGTTTTGTACTTGTAAAATGTCTTACCGCACCCTGTCTTTGGTCTCACTGCACTGTACTTTAATAACAATACCAGCATATTTCATATAGACAGATCAATAGGTTGCATTTCACGCAGGCATGCCTCCCTACCTCCCTACTCCCCCATTTTGTTTTGTGGTTAAATGTGGTCTCACCCCAATTGCCAGCGATTGTATGGAAATAAGATATATGAATATTAATAAGGGTTGAACCAATCATTATAAAGGTTAAAATTAATAGCGGACAGTGTATGCATGTTTATGTTAAAATATTATAATTTTGTAAAAGAGTGTATAAATAGATTGAATTTTTGTTGATGTATTCGAAGCATGGGGTGATTCCCAGGCTTCCCAGCGCTGCAATAAAGAAGTGCCTGCTTATCTACGTGTAGATAAGTTCTGTCGTTTTTGCGAGCTTCCCTTTGAAAATCGCAACACCTTCACAGAAGTAAAAGGAAAATTTGGGAAATTGGTGAGAATTCTTTCTGTATTATACTTATTAGGCAAGAAAAATGTAGCTGGGAGTATAGCAGCATTGTGTAGCAAAAGGATGAGGAATTCTTTATATGAAAACATTTTCAAGGTTGTCCTGTCCTATGGCAAGGCAACATTTCCAAATACTTCCCTCAGGATGGTCTCATACAATCCCTTACTCACAGTTAGGTCTTTTGCAACCTTAACCTGTGCAACACTACTGAAATGTAGGGAATTTTGTTTGATTTTTACACTGTTTTCTCTACTTAAGTAAAGTACATCTATAGTCCATGTTAACTTATCTAAGAAAGGAGGAGGACATGAAAGGAGAAAGAAGCAATAAGAATTAGAGTCTTTGTCCAGGTCATTCTTAATAAGGCTAAAACATACTGAAGACAGTGAGAAATCCATTTTAGACCATAATTTATTCCTGAGAAATTAATGCAAACACTGAAACCAAGGAAGACTAAGAAAGAGCAAATACAATAGATGATTTCTTAGATGTTAAGGTCAAACAGCAGAAATTCCACCAGATTTATATATAACCCACATAAATGCCTTGGGTTTTGTTTTGCTGACTTTAGACACTCTCAGGACAAGCGGTGGTTGATACCAATTGATTCTGACAGCTGCATAAGAGTGTGAGTGTTTCCTGGCCCAGTTCCTTCAACAATCCAGACTATTTTCACTGAGGTCTGATCTACAGTATCGAGAAAAGTAGCTGAAAATCTTTGAGGATCCGAGGGACCTTGAGAGGAAAATGTAGCCTCTTGATTTCACTTTCTGACAAACTTATCAACTCTCCAATTGCTTCTCCTCTGCTGTCTGGAGCACAAATCCCCTGCTCCATCTCTTTTATGGTGAAAAGATTGCTTACATTGCCCTATTTTATCTTGTGCCATGTGTTCGCTCTGGGTTAATCCTGAAAAATTTGCACACATAAAACCTAATTCAGCTTCAACTCTACAGTTAGACCTACCCATTTGCTAGAGAATCATGTTTTCTTTGAAAATTAGTATATTTTTTCCTCTGATACTGCTTCCACAGTTAGCCCTGTGGACTTCCATTTCCATGCTGTATAAATCACATCAGTCTTCGATTCTTTCTCCCTAATTGAACTATATCCACCATATCTCTTAATTATTGAAGTAATATGCCTCATGCACATTAAAATCCACTCTAAATGTGCATTTTGTTCTTTATTAAATTTTGCCTAGATGCATTACAAGTTATTTAATACCTTGAACACCGGAAATGGGTAGAGAGAGATAGTTAAATAATCCCTTCATGTATGTGTTTAACTGAAATGAAAAACTGGCGTGCCTATACACTAGTGCTAGACAGAAGCTAATACAAGCAGATCTATTCTGAACATCACAGTGCAACACTGCAGTTGCAGAAGATATGTGATCCAAATACGAAGTTCAGATTTGACAGTCTCTGATCTGACTCAACTAAAATTTAAGTTAGGGTATGTTCTTTTAATTTTTTAAGATTATTTTTCTCCAGATGTATGAGAGAAGTAAGTCTCCCAATAGCCTTCTTTGGGTAATTTCTGTTTATCTTTCTTTTTAAATGATTTTATAGAGAGTTTGATTTGTGAGGCTGTGTGACTCCAATATCACAATTGTTTTTAGGCTGTATGGTAACTTTATGTTCTTCTTTTCAGGTACAGAACTGCAGAGTGGTAACACTTATATTGAATGATGGGAGATGAAAACAATGTTATGTGCAATTGTGTACTAAAAAGGGATTTTAACAGCTGTTTAGGTTTTTTACTATAGGAGTTGAGTTTGTCAGCTGTTCAACAAATTTCTCTGTTTTAATGCCTGACACGGATATGCTTTTGAGGATGCATAGGCAAGCAGAAGCATAGGACTAGAAAAAAAGATATTTGTTCCCCAAACTATCTGACATCATCTTCACACAGCCACATTTTTAGCTTGATTTCCTAGAGAAATAGAAGGTTCTGGTACACTATGTTTAACTGTGTGCTTGTCAATCACTCATCAGATACCTTCAAGTCCACTGACAAATTGTAACTAACATTGAAGGCTTGAAAGATATAAAATCCCACCAAGTTTCAAGAAAAATTGCCTTAAAAATGGACAGTGGTCCTTTAAGCTCCCTCAGTGACAGCTATCTTTCTTTCAGAGTGACTATTAGCTGATCAGCACTGCACTGTGCATCAGTCAGCACACGTGTAATTTGGATACAGCTGCAACACTGCACCATACAATCCAGTTATTAGGGGACAAGGAAGGGAAATGAGGATTTTTGTGAGTAATATGCTATTGGAAAGAAACTGGAGGTATTATTCAATTTTGCTTTCTGTGTTTCTGTAAAGTTATGTGCCAGAGAGGTTTCTAGGGAAATAGCATAAAAGTCCATAGGAAGACAGCACTTACAGTTTGCCTCTTGGAAGAGCTTACTACTCTTTTTGAAACATTGTTCCAAAACTTCACCCCATTTTCCCATTTGGGAATTTATTTGTGGCCACTTTACATCAATCTTGACTTAGATCAGCATTTTCTTTTCATCTAAATGGTTCTTTAAAGCTGGTTACAGACAGAGACTTGCGTAAGGGGAAACAAATGCTGCTTGTAGCTGTATCATTTTATTTCAGCCACTGATAACTGTCACTATGGCTATCAGTGAAGGGTGACTAAAAGGAGTCAGTTGGAGCTTTTATTCCTACTGTCTTTGGCCAGTGTTTTCTCTCTTTCAGCTCAGACACTGGGCCCTATCACCTACCTTTTGTTGTATTCTCTGCTTCTGGAACCTATCTGAAAACTCACCTTCTCCTTCCTCTCTTCTCCCTCTCTCCACAGGACATTTCCCTGGGAAACAGGCTGAGATTTTGGGAAGAGTGGGGACAGCCATGTCAAATATGAGTAGAGAGATGCCTTCTATACGTGTGCAGGATATAATGCAGGAACCAGTCAGATCCAGGTTGTTCAAATAAGTTACTAAAAAGGTAATCGGAGAAGTTTTAAAATATCCAAGGACAAAACAGGATAATCTAATACAAAATAGGCTTTACAGCAGACCTTTGCCTTTCTGGACTGACAGCTGAAGGCAAGGTGGGATAAAGACATAAATGTCTATCTCTGGGCAGCCAAATGAATCCAATAATTCTTCCTTGAAGCTGAGATTCAGGCCCTAGTTACCCTAAGATTCTGTATTTCATGCACTTCTTAAGAAGCAAGATAAAGGCAGAAGGAAATAAGTTTTATGTGATATAAACTACTATAAAAGAAAAAAATCAGTCAATACTGTGATTGAAAAAGTCAGGAGTAAAGTAAAGGAGTTTAATTTAGTCCCCTTTAAAGTTCATTCTTGAATTTGCAATATTATATAATTTCTATAAACTTAACTCATTACACAATACAGAGGATTTATTCTAATAACCAACATTTTTCTATCTTGTTTTCTCATTTTTACTGGGTAGTGAAAAGACTACAGTGCATCTGGTTCAAACCACGCATGTGAAGACAAAACTATTATTTTTCTAGTGGATATTTACTGGTTGAATACTTTACTGTCCTGCAAGTTTCGTCACATTAATTTGTGTTGTCACCCGTGACTCATTCTCAGCTGGAATGGTTAGATCTCCTCTGTAGACGTCTTAAGCTGGGAGTGACAGAACTAGTACTCTTGCACTAGCAGGGGGAAGAACACATGTAGATTTGATCTAACAACAGAGGATTTGCAGGAATCACAGACCTTTTGTTCCATTCCATGAAATTCAAGGAGTATAACCTATATTGGCACAGATAGTTCTTTCTGTTTCCTTGAATATTAAGTAATTCTGCTCTATCCCTTTTTTTTTTCTTTCTGTCTTTTCTCCTACTCCAATCTTCTCACATGTAAATATGTTTTTTAACAAGCCACAGAAAATCACAGAATCAGAGAATGTTAGAGGCTGGAAGGGACCTCAAAAGATCATCTACTCCAGCCCCCTCCCCAGAGCAGGATCACCTACAGTAGATAGCACAGGAACCCATCCAGACAACTTTTGAATGTCTTCAGAGAAAGAGAGTACACAGTGCTCTGTCACCCTAACAGTGAAAAAGTTTTTTCTAATATTTTTGTGGAACCTTCTATGTTCCAGTTTGTAGCCATTACTCCTTGTCCTGTCATTGGAC
>NW_009717507.1:89702-98305 GCF_000703405.1 Apaloderma vittatum | reverse complement strand
TTGCGGTGGCCCAGCCTTGAGGCACGGCGCTGGGGAGCTGCAGGTGACGCCCTGGCAGAGCTGGGGAGCTCCCCGGTGAAAGGCGGCGCCGGGGCTCCAGCTGCACCCCTGACGCCGACGGGCGGAAAAGCGCTTGCCCCATCCAAGGCCGAGGGCCCTGTCCCTGCATCTCGCCGTAGCGCTGCAGCAAATCCGTGTTGCACTTCCCCCCAGTCCCCATCTGAAAGCAGTTCGCTTAATACGGTACGTCCAACGTAGCCCTTCTGCACGTATTCAAGGCCTGCAAATAGATGATTCCCACCAGAAAATCACTGGTTTGGGACAACCTGTGAAACCCGTCCTGTTAAGGCTCCCGCGATTCAAAGGGCTTTGCATAGCCAGTTCTGACCACGCTCTGACGGTTCCAGGGGGCAACGGTATCAGAGAATGTCTACAATTACAAAACAAAAAATCCTTTCCACACAAGAGTTAGACGTCTGCTCCCCAATACTCACTGAAACCCACTCAAGAGGTAGACTCAAATTACCTCCTAAAAGCGTTTTATATTCTCCTAATATGGGATAGAGCAGTCAGATAAATCAGTCTCTCTGAGATACTATTCTCAGTTTATTGACAGAAGCAAGGCACTGGTTTACACTAAGCCTCTTGTTTATATCTCACTGTGACCTAGGAAATGATATAAACTTTTATAGCCTGTTTTTTAAGATAGCCTCTGGTCTCTGACTGAGAAGACATCTCCTCTCTGTGCAGCTCCTTCCAGTGCTGACTGCTCAATTTCACTGCTTGCTGCTCAGAAACACAAAGTGCTTCACTGGGTGAACTGGTACATCAGCCCTGTGTTCTTAGAGTATATACTTTGTCCCAGGGCACACTGTGCTCATTAACATGCATTTCAGGTTGTCACTACTAAGTTCTTCGTCTTTCTTGCATGAGGATCTTCCTTGCCACAGAGGTGCTGGTCCACAACATTTTACCTGCCTATAGCGCTTAATGTTTTCAATATGAATAGTTCCTCTGCATAAATCCCGCCCACAGCATGATGGGTTTGGTTGTCACATCCAAGGTAGATTATTTTTCTCAGCTGCCATTAGGCTGAAAGTTGTAGAGTGCGGACAAGCGTTTTTACAACCATGTCAGGTGACTGAGATGACACACTGGGAAAGAGCAACGGTGCTCATTCTTCACCAGAGCTGACACTGCTGATAGAAAAAAATGCAACAGTGAATCACAAAATCATTTTGGTTGGAAAAGACATTTAAGATCATCAAGTCCAATTGTTATCTAACTTTTCCAGGCCGACTTCTAGACGTAGATGCAGGAGAACTCACAGCAGTTCTTCTACAGCTCATGAGGCATTTTTAAGTAGCGTATGTTGCTCTTTGGGTAGCCCTATTTGTCTACGCCCAGCTGTGACTAGTGTTTCTTCACTGATCCTGGCAGTTTCCATGGGGTAATATAGATGCCTACCTAGAAGTAATGTCCACTCCCCTGTGTGGCCATGTCCTAAATGATACCCCTCCAGTAATTGGTACTAATTACAGAGACCCTCAAGACTTGCCACATGGTGTGCACTGGAGAAAGCTTCTGGCTTCTACTGCGACGCATAGCTGTGGGGTATGCCTTTATTTCAATCACGGACAAGAGCAGCTGGTCTCTGGAGTGTGGAAGGGGTTTGCCGAGGGGACTTGCTAACTGGTTGCAGAATATACGGGTAGTGGTTCCCAGACATAAAGATGAAACAGTGACTTGCCTCACAAGCAGAGCAGGTTAAATACATTACTCTGAGAAATGCACAACAGTACACAAAATGCATTATATGTGCTTTTTAGCACTTTCTTATTTTAAGAGAAAATTAAGACATGCTTCACTGGGAAAACACTTGTAAATGTGAAAAATAAGAGGTGAAGAGAATGTATTGTATCAGAGATGAAAGTTCTTACTTACAGGTGGATAATATAGATATGTTTGAAATAGCCTGCTGAGGTAGTTCTCTATTTTATATTGCGCTGTAAAATAATATACAGCTAGAACATGGTCATGTTAAGAGGTGAACTGCTATAGTCGAACTGTCTTATGATGGGAGATGTCACACATAAAAACACTAAGGACAAAAGGCTGCCTTTGGAAGAAAATAGCCTTACACTAAACTCTTCAAGGGATGCAGACCTCTGCCCTCTCCTATTCACAAGCATATGCAGTTTCATCTGAGATAGAAGTTAGAGAAGGAAAGATGCTTTAACCTCCTGGATGTGTCTCTGAGGAAGCTGCAGCTTGCCAGCTCCTTGGTCAGTGTTCGTGCTGTGACTTATCCTGCTGGTATGTCACTCGGGTAGTTTTGTTTTTCCTCAATTTTTCCTATCTGGAAGCCCATTTATATTCTGCAATATGGAGTGTATCAACAGATCCACTGCTGGGTGAAATGTGGAGATGTGCTGTATAAAGCTGACTCAGTGTCATGTGACCCTCACTATTTGAAAGCGACACCGGCTTCCTAGCTGCAGCTAAATCACATAAATATGCCACCTCAGTAGAAGAAACAGCAAAAGTCGTACAGACTATGGAATATGTCTTGCTGGTCTAAGGAGATTGATGATTGATACCCGCTGCTGTCCTGCTTTTGTGTTTTAGTTTGGTTTGGTTTTGTTTCTTCAAATAGTTTCAATACCAAATTGGGCTCTTCCAGTTGAATATAGTCAAACATTGCATGTAGAGCTGTAGTTTTATTGTGTACCTGGTATTTCTTAAAGTTTTAAGTTTAGGTTTAGTTTTTTTATTTTTTTAACAGGCAGTTTTAAATAAAGCACTTGAAGTCTGAAACTAGAACATCTGGGTGGTGTGTGCCGTTTGTTAACCACTATTATTCAAGTGTAGTTCAATGCCTATTTTCAAGTTTTAAATGAAGTTTCAGTGATGCACAAACCTTTAGGCCGACCCTTTGTCCAGAGCCAAATTTCACTCCTAGCGTAAAAGAAATGCATATCCGTGTGCATTACTTCAGACCAGTTTAAGAACTTTACTGAAAGTGAAGTGTCAGTCTGAGGACTGCACAATGTGTCATGAAGCAGGTTCCTAAAGCAGATAGATGAGGAAGACGGAGAGACAGTTAGGCATAACATATTTTAGAGATGAAACTTTGCTAGGCTACACCAGAGGTGACAGAATCACAATGGCTGAGATTGGAAGAGACCTCTGGAGGTCCTCTTGTCTAATCCCCCTTCTCAAGCAGGGCCTCTGGCAGTAGGTTGCTCAAATTCGAGTTTCTCCATGGATGGAGACTCTACCACATCTCTACACAATCTGTGCCAGGGCTTCATCACCCTCACAGTGAAAAAGTATTTCCTGGTGCGTGATGAATTAAAGAATATGCCACCAATAGCGGGACCATAGCATTTTGTACCTTGCCTGATGCTTTCCCAGAGTGACGTACTCCCACTCCCCCATGTATGAACCCACACTCCCCATTTCCTGCAGTCAGCAGCTGCAGCATCCACACATGGTCCTGCCTTTACCTCCCAGAGTCTCCTCTGTGTGTTGCTCCTTTAGAGCAACTCATCTCAGAGCATGCAGCAGCAGCAGCACAGGCAGAGAGGAACAGTCAGTGCAGTGCCCTGACCCCAGCAGAGCAGAGGTGTCATCCTGCAGCCACTGGCCATGATGTGATTAGTTAGGAGCCCTGCATGTCCCTTCGAGAGCCTCGCCATGTGGTTCATTAAGACAACTCCTCCTGCTCACATTTTTTTTTAGGCAGGGAAGCATCCTCATCTCTAACACCCTCAAGCTGGCACTTCTGGAGGAGCTTCTCTTGCAAGCAGTGATATGGAAAAGGCCAGGGGCACCAAGGAGCTGTACCTGAGCGAGCAGGCAGGGACTTGGACTCCAGGAGAGGCTCTTTCTGAGGGAAAATATTTACTTTGCTTTTTAAGATGGCAAGCTTTATGTTCTACATGCAAAAGAAAATTACTTGTCTGACATCCATTTTGAGTATTTTAAATTACATCGCTTTGTAAACAGCAAAAGAAAGAAAGTTTTTATCTGCTTGTGTTGAAATATCCATTTCAGTTGGTATTTCAGCTTTTTCCCAGACCTCCCACTTTTCCCTTAGGAAAGAGGGAGTTAAATATATATATAAAAAAAAAAAAGTGAGGAAAGCAACACTATTGCTTTTAAAAATAACATTTTCTCTCACTTTCAGCTTTCTCTCTTGAAGTCAGAGAAAAAAAACACCAAGTAACACTTTGCTTTAGTTCCCAGTGGAAAAAGTTAATTATCTTTTTATCAGACTAATTCCACTCTTTTTGTTCAGTGGAAAAAGAAGTTAGAAGTAGAAAAAGGAAAATACTTTATTTAACTTCAGAGACAATGAAAAGAAGAAAAAAAAGAAATTTCCTCTTGACTATTAAAAATGACAAATTAGAAATTAATGATTTTGAATAAACTTACCATGAATTTAGCTATAAAAATCACATAGTTTTTAATGAAGATAAAATGATTGGTTCTCCACTCCTGTTTACTAGTTAGGATGACACTTAAAATTCAAAAATAAATGATAATAAAACCATTGAAAGTAATGATACCCATTGAATTGCAAAGCCGAGTGAATAATTAAAATGCAACAGCAGCACAAACAATGGTAAGACAACGTGTATCGGAATCAGGCAGTGGTTCTGAGATTCTTTGATTAGTTTGGAACCCTTCTGATCAAGAGAAAGGAGTGGTCTGATGATATGAGATACAGTTCTGGTTTCAGGAGGTGGGTTCTGCAGGATTTTAATTCTTGTCGAAGCATGGCAAGTTGCAGAATTACATTTGTCTTCTAGGGACAAGGTGCTGTTAATCACCTATCACACCAGCATGAGGAGCACCATGGTCCACAAGGTCAACATACACTTCCTTTCAAGACAGTTTTAGAGTTCCCTCTTGACTTAGGAGAGAGGTGAAGGAAACCATGGTTTTTGAATTACTGTATGTACACTATCATCAGCTTACTTTGGGGGGCAGCTGGACGCTGCCCGTGAGGTGACGTGGCTGCTGTAACACCTACGTTCAGCATGGCTGCAGGCTGCACGAAACCTGTCTGTGGCCCCACTGGAAGACCCTCAGCTGTTTTGTATGCCAGGTGTTAGTCTTATCACTTACTGCAGGCACAGAGGAGTAAAATATTTATGGGCTGTCAGCCACACGTTGCTCCATCCTGGCTACTTGGGTGGTAAAAGCACATAGAGGTGCTCTAGAGCAAAGGATGGTTTTAGTTTTGTTTATTTTTCCTCCAAGGCTGAATCATCTAAAGTTGCTTCTGGGAACCCAACAGCAAGTAGATAGTTTGCATGATATTCTCACTTAGCTTAAAGACATGCCTTAAAATACTCTGCAGAGGCTGCCTAACTCTGCTAGTTCTGTAGAACTTAAAACTGATTACTATTATTTTACAGAGGTCTATTCACATGTTTTCTTGTGCACATCACCATAGAAATAGCATGCTGCTACTGCATAGAGAATAAGAAGCAAGAAATCAAGCCAAACAACTTCACAGAGTGCACTGACAGGCGTCTGAACATCAAACTGGGAAAGTGCCTAAGCAAGTTTTAGTCACTCTACTGATGTGCCCTGTATTCTTGTTGCTACAATAATCTAGTTCTTTAGCCATTTCAACTACAGCAAAACCTCATACTTTTTGCACAGAATGTGTTACTCTTACACAACAAACTGTAGGATTGCTTAACTTCATTTTACATGTCTCAGAACAAATTCCAGAGTTGTTCAATCAGACCACCTATAAGACTGACCATCTGCTTCCTTTCCACCTTCTTGCACTTTCTGTTTTGGCTTAATAACAGGCTTTTATTGTCTTCCTTTTGGTTTCTGTCTACTATTCATGAGTCTGCTCCATGCACTCCAATAAAATATTTTAAAGATGATTTTCCTTCCTTCCTTCCTTCCTTCCTTCCTTCCTTCCTTCCTTTCTTCCTCCCTCCCTCCCTCCCTCCCTCCCTCCCTTCTTCACTACTTGTAAAGGCAGCTGTTGCTGAAAAGTATGATTCCCATTGCAAAAATACAAATCCACAACCAAGCGAAGTTCAAAATGCAGAAAACGAGCATTATTTTTAGGAGCATTCAGTTTTTCCCAAGATAACTTTAACTTCTTCGATTGTGGGTTTTTTCCAGCTCTTCTTCATATTGGTTCCAACAACTTTTTGAATTCCAAAATTAGAAGGTCATGATTGTCTTCAAAACTCAAGGAAAGCAAGATTTGTATTAGTCACATATTAGTGACATATTTTACTGCAGTCACCTTGCATGGACATTTCCAAAATAGCAGCTGTTATATTATCATTATGTGGCACAATATTATATATTTGTATATATTTGTATATATCATTTACGTGATACATGTAAGGCCTCTTTCTCCTCCCAGTAATTCTGCAACTACAGATTTTTACATACAGTAGTATTTTTTTCCAGCACTGAAATGCTGCTGTTTCTGAGATACCACACAGTATATTGCAGTTGTACTCAGATTTGTGGAGAGAGATGAAAGGATATGTCCTTTCCAAGCAGAGTCATGGCATTACATTGCACAGGCAGAATGTAATCTCCATTTTTGGGTAACACAAAGGCTCTGGATTTTAGCAACACACAATCAGAGCTCGTTTTTCACGTTTCACTGAGAAGATCCTGTTTCTGCAAACCACAGTGTGTCAACTTTGTAATAGGAAACGGATTTACTGGTAAATTGAAGGAATAGTGTTATTTATCTGGACTTCCTTACCACAAACACTGAATGTTTTCCTTGGAGGATATGCACTGGGTAAGTTCAGTCACAGTAGGTTTTGTCATCATCGAGAAAAAGCGCCCAAATAATTCCTTATGGCCCAAGGGTCATTAAACTGTTCGTTGTTATGATCCTGCATTCACACATTCTATTTTTAACAGCATTAAAATCATTGTAGTAGATTCATTCATTGAAAAGTTTTCCTTATCTTCAGAGGAGTCTCTGATTACCTTTTTGTTTTCCAACATCTCAAAGCTGTACGCTCGGGCTTCCACTTTGTTCACAGAATTTTCCCTGTATTCAATTAGTGTCTCAATTTCATTTGGTGTAACAGACTCAGTGGAGAGTATGGAGCAGCTGTGCATGGCCACTTCTATAGAAAACTAAATTAAGACCGTGGTAGAAGGACCAGTAAAACTATATTTAGAAGAAATCTTCTAAAACCTCCTTACAGTGCAAAGTAATGAGAAGAGTCATGAGTAGAAGAACAAAAGATTGGGAGATGAAGTACAAAGGACATTGTTGAAGTTAAAACAAAGTGGACGAAAAGCTATTTTCTCCCCCAGAAATATTCTCTGAAGTCTAGGTTTTGTTTTATGCTCCAAGCATGGTCAGAGTTGAGGCTAAGTTTTTTTGCCATTGTCTTTTCAGAAAGGTGAGCTAGGTGGCTAGTGTATTGATCTGGCTCTGAAGGACATTGCTGACTGGAAAGCCCATATAGTGCTAGCATCCAGTGGAGAAAAGATGTACACATTAAGGACTGTGAAATATTTTTAAGAGGAAGAGTTTCTGTCTAAGAAAACCATGAACTAAAGAAAGATTCATGTGATTTTTTTTTGTCTGAGAAATGTGCCCCAGATACTGTGCAACTTTCTGTGATAATACCTATTAGTATCAGCTTTCAGGCTGCTCGCACTAGGGGAAAAGTAGCGCAAGACCAAAATTAAATTTGTAAAGCAATTACATAAATAAAAGATTGGCAACTGTAAGAAAAGATTTACACAGATATAGTAGGAATCTAAACAAACATTAAACCTGATCACTTCTCTTCCTATGTGCTCTCCTCAGAAGAACTGGTGTCCCAGGTGTGGGATGAGAATTCATCATCTGGGGAAGAAAGGGAGAAAGAGTTGAGTCTGGCACAATTCCCCTTCAGCCTCAATACTGCAAAATCCAAGGCATTACACGAAGAGTAAGTGAAGGTGGGCACTGGCCCACCTTCATCCCCTCGGACAAACAGAAACATTTCTTGTGGCAACCGTCATCTGAAGTTCCCCATGGAGCAGTGCACTGACCATGCACTCAGCACCTCTGATGTCTCCTGGCTCTCAGGATGCCTGCAATAGCTCTCAGTTTCTTCTCTGGGCACTTATGAAAGGTAATTGATACTGACCACACTCACCAACTGCCTCTAGGATTTCAAGACTCCCTATGATTTTAATCCAATTTCAGCCTTTATCAGATGCATGGTCTGTCCTGAGGAGGTACAGATTACCATAGTGAGAATTTAATCCCATTGACAACAGACTGGATATTCTGAGTTGGCTTCTGCAGTTCTTAAGAGGGCACCTGAACATTCCCATGCACCTACAGACAACGCTAAAATGCCTGCTGTAACCAACAGGACTGTTTCTCCAAAGCAGGGACACAGCATTACATCGCAGGATTACCATACAGCATCCTGCTCTTCAGCCTCTTTTCAAGCAGTGCCAACATACTCTGTCTCCAAGTCCAAAATTTAATAGGATGCTCCAATGAGTAAGCATTTTCCAGACTGAATGCACAGTGATGTTTCTGAACTCCACCTCTTTGGGGAGAAATTTCTCAAGTTTGC
>NW_009717507.1:58906-89671 GCF_000703405.1 Apaloderma vittatum | reverse complement strand
CGCTCTTCCCTCTAGCTCTGCATCATGCCACTGGTGGCCCGTCCGTCCACTACTGCACCAGCAGCTAACCTACAAGGACTAATCAGGGGCATCTAACCTATCTCCAGTTTGGTGTTGCCTTGCTGTCTGACCAGAGGTAGCAGTAGCCACTGAAATTTTCATTCTGTGAGAACTGTCTTCTAGTGGCTTCTAGACAATTTTCTTTTTAAAAGCTTTTTTTAGGGTTTTGTTTTGCTATTTTTTCCCTGAGCATGATCAGGAAAACATACTCCAAAATCTAATAAACACTAAAAGCCAAGCTGGGTTATTTTGGGTTGATCCATCTACAGTGATATTTTGCACTGAGAATTTAATTAACACTTCTTTTGATGATAAATAAACCAGAATAAAATCTAGCTCATCTTCCAAGAGCTGAATTTGTTCTCTACTGGCAATGGCAGTAAAAATTAATAAAATATTATTTTAGTGAGGATGATAAGATTAGGTAATTCTGAAAGAATGGATGGAGCCCCCTTGCCAAGGTAAACTGTATTTTACCTTTGTCACATAAATACATTTATATTAAATAATATATTTCACCTTCATTATTCTCCTGTTTATTGGATTTTTTTTCTTCCATTTATAAACTGCAGATCTGCTTGGTTTTGGAAAGCTGCTTGAAATACATAGGAGAAAAGGTAGATATATGTTTTTAGAGAACAACAAAACCAGAGGTATTTCTTCTCTGTATATTTGTTTTCTTCTGCTCTATTTGCTACATGTATATTTTTACTTTTAAGTGATTTTCTGCTAGTGTTAGTCAGTTGCTTGAGCTTTCTACCTTAAGCGCTTATGCTCTTGATGTCATTGATTGAAAAAGCGTGGAGATATTGTCACTATGTAGATTAAGCGAAGGTGAGATTTCTATAACGTGAGAGGATGCTCATTCTCCTTTTGCTTTCCCTTTCACTGTCACCTAGCCTGAGGGATCTCCTCATCTACTCTCTACATACATTTTAAGCATGCTGTGACAATATTAACAAAGGGAGTAACAGTGAGTTTCTTGTTCTCTGAGAATTTAAGATCCAGGCTCACTGAAGAGAAGTCTACTGTAAATTTTTTATTGGTTTGGGCGGTTTTGTTTTGGTTTTGGTTGGTTTGTTTTGGTTAGATTTGGTTTGGTTTGGCTTGCTTTGGTTTGGTTTGGCTTGCTTTGGTTTTATTTTCCCCTAGGAAAAAATATAGGACACTGAAAAGTTTAGTCTGTTGGTGTATATCCAGTGCAATATAGTAGTATAGCTCTCTGTACTTGTGGTACAATGCCTCTGGCTTAGTATAACCTCATTATGCATCACGCCCAGTTTACTGAAATTCTGGAAGCTGATAACAATAATTAAGCAATAAGGCATGACAAGTAATATTTTATTATGCAATCCCAGAATGCTTAGGTGAGTTGTTAGGCACACAGCCAACTGCTCTGAACCACCTGGAAGAATTGTTACACATATCACGGGTAGTGGTAGGGAATTATCTGATTTGCTTGCAGTTATCATATCCTAATCACCTTGGTTACAAAGCTCATCTGTTTTATAACTAGACTGATACTGACTTAAGTAGTAATGATCGGGGCTAACCATTGCTGTTGGTTTAATGGCTGATGGGGATAAATACATGGCCCAAGACATAAAAATAGGCCATTAGTCCCCAAGCAGAGCCCCAAAATGCATCTGCGGGCGTTCACTTAATATGATACACATGACTGCAGGTGTTTCAGGTTTGGAGGAAGGGCCAGAAAAAGACAGTATCCTTGGGTACGTTAAGGAATAAAGTGTGCGTGGATTTAGATGTGTGTTCAGTATTTCACAGGGGCTATAACAATGTGTAAAATTGACTGAATTACTAATTTTGAATTAAGGCTAAAGTATTTTTGGGTTCCCAGCTGATGGCAACTCATTGGTTCTTAGAAGATCCTGAATAACCACCATATGTGTGTAAAGGAAGCCAAACTGAAATAAACAAACACTTTGTTACTTTTCCAGTGGTCTCATTGCTGAGTTTTGTCTAAACTTAACTGTACAAATAGAAGAGGTAGCTGATAAAATGGCTGGAGATGAACTTCTTGATTTTGCTTCTTGAAATATTCATTGACTACCAAGATGCCCTGAGGGAAGAAACATTGATGTATACTTTAGATGAAAGAAAGCTCATTTGCTTTGCCTTTTTTCCTTTGTGTCCATGTCATATTGGTAGACATTGACCCATAACCTCATCCTATAATATTGATTTAGGTTTGTTCTCACTGAATATCACCTGGTTCTCTAGCAACACACACAGGTCACAGTAATTTCATAAAGGAGGTCATTCTGTAAAAGGTTTGTTTTCTATCAAATAAGTTTCACTGGCATCAAAACCAAAATGTAATGAAATAATGGAAGGTACCTCAAATGTGCAAACAGCAACTGAATAATTCATTATTGCATTCATATATCTTCAATATAAATTCTTGCCCTCAGACATACCAGCAACGCAGTTTAGTTCCTCCTCTTTCCAAGGTGGGATATGCACCACCACTCTGTCATCGTTATGATTTGTAGGACAACCAGAATAGCAGGAAAGGTTATTGAAGTCTTATTTGCAGTTGGAGTGGTCAGTGAGTTGCACTGAACTGCGCAAGAGCTCCCTGCCCTCCACTGCATTGACTGTACTGAAAGGTGAGAAAGACAAACCTTTTAACTATGATCTCTGCTACAGATGGCTACAGTCTTCAAATTAGGCTGGATTTTGGATCATGAAAGGCAAAGTTAGCCCAGTTTCAGAAGAGGATTGTGCCACAGATTTTTATTTTCTCAGTGAAGAAAGTCTGATGGGACTTTACTAAACTTCAGATCTGTACAATGAACCAGTGACTCACAGCACAAAATCCTTAATAATGCCATTATTTGGATGCTTACAAGTGCTGTCCAATAAGGAGTTTGAAGGAAAAATGATCTCCTATTCTTAGTAAGTCAAGTGCCTGTAAGCAGTTTTGCCTAGAGTGTTGCCCCTGGAACATAATTTTGCACTACTTTTTCTGCAGTCCAGGATGCAAACTCAGTAAATGCATAAACACAGAATTCTATGCACCAGTTACAAATGAGATTTATTTTCTTTAAAAAAATTTTAGTTAAAATTGGAAGGGAATTGTTTTGTAAACTAATAGTGTTCATGGTTAGGCAAATAGCTGCAACTCAGCTTCTGCTCCCTACAATGTCATCCCTTCAGAAAAGCCATCATGCTCTTTACCCATTTTTATGCTAAGTGCTAAATGAGAGCAGTGATCATCCTTACCCAGGAGGCCTGACTAGGTCCAGTATTGACGTTATTCCCTTTGTGAGTCTGTGGCTGCTGCTGAATATGGTAGATTCCTTAAAACAATGTATTGATCAACCTGATGATAGGACCAGAGAAGGATATAAAAGAAGAGGAAGGGCTCTAGACAACCTGTCTAATTCCTGAAAGAGCTTCAGAACAACTCTTGCATATTAAGTCACTTTTTACATAGAAAGGTTTTGTCTTGGTAGTTTTCTGCTCCTTACTCTGCACTTCACCACCTATTTCCTGAGCTTCAAAGGAGGTCAAGCCAAACCGTTGCTCACCAAGTCATCTTTGAACAAATTCCAAAAAGATTTTGGGAAGTTTTTCATCCTCATTGCATAATTTTTCTTCATTATTTCTATCCTGAGAACCCCACTAGCGAGTCCTAATATGGTTGTGTATTCCCAGGTCACAACAGTAATAAATTTCAGACTCTGTAATTCATATCCAGTCTCCGGGTAATAGAGCTGCATACAGGCACAGTACACACTCAACCACTCAAGCAGTGTGGCTGTATTTCTTGGGAATATTTAATCTGCTTTATGTAAAGTTTTGAGTTCCAGTCACAGTGACTCTAGCTCTCCCTAGCCCTGGCCCCAGTGCCAGATGGGGCCAACCTCGCTGATCAGCATTTTGTCTCATGGGTCTGTGCACAGAATCCTTGATGAGGCAGGAGCCACAGATTTATGAAGAGATAGCATTTGGCTGCAACCTCAGCTTGACACCTGCTCCCGTGTCCTGAGCCTTGGGTGCTGGAAAAGCAAAACAGTGGGCATCTCCAAAAACAAGTATGTGTGTGGACATCCATAGACATGCATGTGCCAAGAGGTTTTACTGTGCTTTCATGTCAGTGTAAAAAGGACCATGTTTTCTGAAAACACTGTAAGTCAGGACTGTGTCAGACTCTGGGAGTGTGAGAGCAGAGGTTTTGAAAGATGTGCTCCTGAAGCTAGAGATCCATATCTGTTTTTAAAGCATAAACTAATCTACAAGTGGAGTTTCCTCACTGGCTTCCTATAAGCAAAGGAATCTTACTGGAGACACCTATAAAAAAGAATTTTAAAAATCTTGGTAAAAAAAAAATCATCAGATAAGCTGACATGTATTTCAGTAATAGACGTTGAAAGCAGAAAAGGCCATGCATCTAACATATCTTTCTGCCAACACTGTTGTCTCCCTATATTATATTCTCTGGGTTTTTTTTGTCCTAGGAGTCTTATAAATCTGTTATTCAGGTTTAAATGAGCACAGACTAAGTAACTGATCACGAATAGATATGCCATAGTTTCACAGAGGAACGCGCGATTTTTTCTTCAGTGTGTTTTCCTCAGCATTCTTCTAGAGAAAATGGCTGCTCATGGCTTGGATGGGCATCCTTTTTGCTGGGTGAAAAACTGGCTGGACCACCAGGCCCAAAAACTTGTGGTGAATAGAGTTAAATCTAGTTGACAGTCACTTACAAGTGGTGTTCTCCAGGGCTCAGGACTGAGGACAGTTCTGTTCAATATCTTTACCAATCATCTGGACAGGGGCATTGATTCCACCTTCAGTGAGTTTGCGGAAGACACCAAGTGGGGCGGCAGTGTTGGTCTGCTTGAGGGTGGGAAAGCTCTACAGAAGCTTCTGGACAGGTTGGATCAATGGGAAAATGCCAACTGCGTGAGCTTCAACAGGGCCAATTGCTGGGTCCTGACCATGGGTCACAAGAACCCTAGGCAGTGCTATAGGCTTGGAGAGGAGTGGCTGGAAAGCTGGCTGACAGAAATGGACCTGGAGGTGTTGGACAACAGCTGGCTGAACATGAGCCAGTAGTGTGCCCAGCTGGCCCATGTCGTTGATGAGTATTTTAGAATACTTAAAGAATTTATAAAAATGTGACTAAACAGGGTTCAATGGTAAGGTTCACTCTACTATTTACTACATAGAGGTAATACGCAAGGGAAAATCAAGTTAGAGCATCTCCAAAGAAGGGCAGCAAAGCTGGTTAATGGTCTAGAGAACAAGTCTTACAAGGAGTGACTGAGAGAACTTGGGTTGTTCAATCTGGAGAAAAGAAGGGTGAGGGAAGACCTTATTGCTCTACAACTACTTGAAAGGTGGATGTAGCGGTGTGGAGCTGGGCTCTTTTCCCAAGTAACAGATGACAGGACAAAAGGAAATGGCCTCAAGTTGTGCCAGGGGAGGTTTAGATTATATATTAGGAAACATTTCAGCACTGAAAGGGTTGTCAGGCACTGTAACACAGAAGTGGTTGAGTCATCATCCCTGGAGGTATTTAAAAGATTTAGTGGTGTATTTGACAATATTAGATATATGGTTGGACTTGAGGATCATAAAGCTCTTTTCTAACCTAAATGCTCTTTTTCTAACCTAAATGATTTTATGATTCTAACATAATTCCGGAGTAAAATGTAGAGTAATAAAAGTTTCCACTCATTACACAATTCAGTGCAACAAAGCAGCTTCTGAATCTTCCCAACTCCTAGAATTTTCTTGGTCGCATATTCAACCCAAGCATTGGTGCATATTTGCAGTTGTCCTCCACTTGGGCTACACTCTCACTGATGTTTAACCCACAATATAATAAAATACGAAAGCATTTGCCTGATAGTTGAAGCCTCGGTCTTTTAACATCTTTTCTGTGTACTTAACTATCTGCACTGTCATTGAGTCCCAAGGGCAAAAATCCCATATGCAGAAAGCCAGTCACATCCTGGGCTCCAGCAAAGGAAGTGTGGCCAGCAGGTCAAGGAAGATGATTGTCTCAGTCTAGACTGCTCTCATGAGATCCCACCTGCAGTGCTGTGTTCAGCTTTGAGTCCTCCAACACAAAAAGGATATGGACCTGTTGGAGTGTGTCCAGAGGAGGGCCACAGAAATTGTCAGAGGGCTGAAGCACCTTCCCTGTGATGACAGGCTGGGAGAGTTGGTGTTATTCAGGCTGAAGAAGAGAAGGCTCCGGGGAGACCTTACAGAGGCCTGCAAGTACTTAAAGGGGACCTACAAGAAAGAAGGGGAGGAACTCTTCATCAGGGAGGGTAGCGATAGGACAAGTGATAATGGTTTTAAACTGAGATAGAGTAGATTTATAATGGAAGTAAGGAAGAAATTCTTTACTGTGAGGGTGGTGAGACATTGGAACAGGTTGCCCAGAAAAGTTTTGGAAGCTCCCTCCCTTGGAAGTATTCAAGGCCAGGCTGGATGGAGCTTTGAGCTATGTGGTCTAGTGGGAGATGTCCTTGCCCATGGCAGGGAGGTTGGTACTAGATAATCTTTAAGGGCCCTTCCGACTCAAACCATTCTGTGATTCCATGACTGCACGGGCAGTCACTGAGAAACCACTGCATGACCATGGCTGTGAAGGGAACATCAGTGAACAACAAGGGAATGAGTTTGGGTCAATGCAGTTTGTGCTCCTGGAGTGTTTTGGGAATCTGACTCAACTATCTTCAAGATATCAGAGAGAACTTCACACTTCAATAAAAATATTAAAGGTAAACTTTTTCACAGATTCTAAACTTGGATGTAGTTTGATTCTGAGCAAACTTTTCAGCACCTTCTGTCTTAGATGACACACTACGAAAGCTGGAAAAGTTTTTGGAATTTGTAACTTGAGAGCAACAGACACACAAGAAAAATATTGTTTCCAAACATAAAGTTACATGAAACTTAAGTATAATAAAATATTATTTATATCTTTAGAGACAAAATTGCTAATCTTTTAGTTCATTATTAGATCTACAAGCAGTATTTGGTAGCCATTAGCATTATGCCAGTATTTTATGTATAAGGTTTATTGACTTGCTTTCCCAACTCATTAAATTGATTATTTTTTTCTTGAGATGAAACACATTGTCTGAAAACCAAGCTGACTACTTGCTTTAGATTTTCCTTCTTGTATGATTAGCTCCCAGGATGTCAACTATTCTACTCCTAGAGCAGCACACAGAATAGCAGGTTTCAGCTCAAGCAAATAAATAGGCAGTTTGATTGCAGATGTGCTGCTGTACTCAGAAAACACTAGAAGCGGATCTTGTCTTACCAAATTAAACCAAGCATAAGTACTATATTAGGAATAGTTTTGTCCTCTCACCCCAGATCAAGAGATTTGTTATGAGATTTTACAAGAGAAGCTTTTAAAGTTCCTTGAGTTCATTTTCTGGAGAGGGGTTTAATTTGCTTCTGAAGCCCACAGGTTTTGTTTCTAAGCTTTTCTCAAAAACTACACAAGCTAGAAACTGTTGTTAAATCAAAGCAGAGTCTTATGGTCATAGGATTTCAGGAACAGGCACTTTCCTTTACAAGATGCAATATAAGAAGGGTGATTTCAGCACCTGTTGGCATATTTTCCTTCCTTTATCTCAATCATGCTGCCACAAGCCTGGCTTTCCCTCGTTACATTATCTGCCGTACTGCCTCTGAGTATGCCTGCTGAGTCTAGCCAAGTGTTACACGTACAGCTGAGCAGGATATAGCTATGGGCTAGCCAGAGATTATTGCCAAACAGCATATAATAATGACATTTTACTGCCTTTCTCTGAAATAGTGGCACTAATTTGTCCCTCTCTATTCTGCCACTACTGCTTATAATAGGTGCAAGAACTTGTACTTGCAACACCATCCATTCTCTGAAACTTCATTAAAACCTCTCTGTAAGTCCAAAAGCCACAGCAAGGAGGAATAGGGAGGCTGACAGTCAGACCGTCAGTGTGATCACACCAGTCCCACACTGTTCGAAACCCATCTGGAAACAGAGCTCAAATTCCGTAAGTCCCTGCAATTCAGTGTAACACAGAAGGGAATTCATAACATGCAATGGTAATTTTGATTGTTTGGCTGAACAGCAGACCAGTTTAGGTGGCTAACAACAGCTTGCTCTTGCACATATAGGACCACACAGACTCACAGAATGTTAGGGACATGCCTTGGTCAGGTGGATTGCAGCAGAAGGACCATCTGGGGACAGAAGATGCCATTTGATTTCTCACCTGTGACCATATGGTCTGTTGGTTATCTCATATTGTACTCACTGTAGCACTTAGTGAAATAAATACCTGGGAAAATAAAAAATAACATTTAAAAAATAAATGTTAACTGCTTTGGGAAATTGGGAATCTGCAAAATTTCTGTGTAATTTTCAATAAGGAGAGGATCTGAATGGGTATTTGTGTATCATATAAAACCTCCATCTCAGAGAAAATACTTAGCAGCAATCTTTTGGCAGACTTTATTCGTGCAAGTTGCTGACTGCAGTGAAAGGGCGAGTGGCACAGGGCATTGTCTCTATAGTAACACCCAGAGGCTTTCGAACTGTGTTTCCAAGAGTGGAGCTGCACGAGATAAGTGGAGGTATCACAGCTCTACTTTTCCCAGCTTTGGCTCTGCCTGAATAGCTATGCTAACCCTTGCTTCCCTGAAACCTTAGGAGAAACTTTGCCTGTGACTATACTCCTGCCAGCCCAACAGGGCTTCCCCTTCTTGTTATCAAGACCTTCGGCACAGTATGTAACATTGGAGAGCACAGACAAACACAGCAAACCTGCTGCTTAAAGTTTTAATTTGATATTGTAAGCCCAAGGGAAAGTGTTATTGATGAAGTTTTCCGTAAAGTGCAAATGGAGAATGGAGTGGGGTGAAAAAAAAGTGAACTCAGGTGAAGATTTTCCCACTGTGCTACTCTTCTTGGTGGTGTGATGGTGTCAAAAGCTTGTTTAAAATCAGAGCTCTGCCAGTGGCTGCAGAATACAAGCACAGCCTGTACCACCAGGCTCTGGAGAAATTTCTAGTTTGTCTGCTGTCGTGCCCTGAAAGGTACTGTACTATCCTCATCCACTGCCAAATGTGCTGCTCTGGAAGCTTCAGGCTTTTATCTCTAGGACTCCATCCAACTGGAGATTCAGCAGTGATGATAAAGCAAAGCTTACAAGCGGCTAAGCTTGATGAAGAGTAGTCTCTTTGGTTCAGGCAGGGAAAGTTGCTTTTCTCAAATAATGGCATTTAAGATCTCCTTTGTACTGTTTGCTTTTCTCTCATTTTATTTTGGACCAGCAAAATGGAGGACCTTAAGGCTTCTCACATGTACCTTGCTATGAAAATAGGTCAGTATTGGATTACAGCATCAGTCATGTACAAAACAAGAAGCTATATATTACAGTATTTTAATCCTTCACCTCCTAAAAAACGTGTCAATATTTTCACCTCTTTCTGCTGTAGCACTTTCAGTCCTCATTAGTTCAAACTCCTATCCAAAGGCCATGCTGGGGGATGGCTGAACTCCCTCGCACAGCACAGGGAGCTGTGCCAGAACAGATTGCAAGGAGAGTGATGCAGCACAACTCAGCTCTCTCCTTCTCTCCTCAAGATAGAAACTGCGCTTGGAAAAAACAAGCCTTCTCACTAGGCATGCTCAGAAGCCACTCACTGTCTGCTGGTTACTGTCAGCATCCATTTACATCCTGAGAGGTGAAACAAGAAGTCAAGCTTCAGTCTTTTTCTGAGGTACAATAGAGTGAATCACTCTTTTTGTAGTCTTGAAAAATATAAACAGTTGGTGAACTAGAGATTAGTATTGTTTCCCAGCACCTTTTCCTGCACTATACTTACAACTTGGGGATGAACCTACAATCCATCTCCATACAAAGATTACATATCCACTCCTGTGACTCTGTGATTCACCTAAATGCATTTTCCTAAACAGTCTGTTTCATAGGACTGGATATTTGATCTTCACATTTTAGCTTGGTCCCCATGTAATAAATATAGTACAGGACAAAGTGCTGGGAAACAACAGTAATGTGTATCCTATTGATAATTAAATTCACAATATCCTGTACTTTGAATGAAAAAAAGACTGTGCCATGACTTGAAGATTTTCTCCTGCAAGATGTAATTTCTTCAGCCTTTCCCCTTAGATTTTTTTAACTGTCATTATTCATAGAAGGGAATCAGAGAATCATTATGGTTGGAAAAGACCTTTAAGATCAAGTCCAACTGTTATCTAACTCTGTCAGGCTCACTTCTAAACCATGTTCCTGACCACAATATCTAGCTGGCTTTTAAATACATCCAAGGGTAGTGATCCAGCCACTTCACTGGGCAGCCTGTTCTAGTCTTTGCTAACCCTTTCAGTGTAGAAATTTTTCCTAATGTCTAACCTAAACCTTCCCTGGCATAACTTGACACCATTTTCTCTTGTTCTATTGGTTGTAACTTGTGAAAAGAGGCCTACGACCTCCTGTCAGGTAGCTGTAGAGAGTGATGAGGTCTCCCCTCAGCCTCCTTCTCTCCAGGCTAAACAACCCCAGTTCCCTCAGCTGTTCCTCATAAAAATTATTCTCTAGATCCTTAACCAGCTTTGTTGCCCTTCTTTGGACTCTCTCCAACACTTCAATATCTTATACTGCAGCCCCCAAAACTGAGCACAATACTTGAGAAGTGCCCTCACCAGTGCTGAGCACATGTGGACAATCACTTCCCAGGTCCTGCTGGCCACCCCATTTCTGATGCAGGCCAAGATGTCATTGGCCTTCTTGCCACCTGGGCACATTGCTGAGTCACGTTCAGCCAGCTGTTGATCAACACCTCCAGGTCCATTTCTGCCCGGCAACTTTCAAGCCACTCCTCTCCAAGCCTGTAGCATTGCTTGGGGTTGTCATGACCGATGGTCAGGACCCAGGAATTGGCCTAAGTTTTTTGGCCTGGCTGCCCAGCCAGTTTTTCACCCAGCAAAAAGTATGCCCATCCAAGCCCTGAGCAGCCATTTTCTCTAGAAGAATGCTGTGGGAAACAATGTTAAAAGCTTTCACTAAAGACCAGGTAGGTAACATCCACAGTATTTTCCTCATCCACTACGTGGATCACCTTGTCATAGATGGAGATCAGATTAACCAAGCAGGACCTGCCTTTCATAAACCCTTGCTGACTGGGCCTGATCCCCTAGTTGTCATGTACTTGCTGTGTGATGGTACTCAAGATAATTTGCTCCATAACCTTCTCCAGCACCGAGGTCAGACTAACAGGCTTGTAGTTCCCCATATCCTCCTTTTGGCCCTTCTTGTAGACGGACGTCAAATTTGCCAACCTCCAGCCCACTGGGACCTCCCCAGATATTCAGGACTGCTGATAAATGATGGATGGTGTCTTGGTGATCGCTTCTTCCTGATCCCTCAGTACCTTTGGGTGGATCCCATCCAGTCCCATAGACCTGTGTGCATGTAAGTGGAGCAGGGCTTGGAATAAAAATGATCTTAGTATTAAAGACTGCGGGAAAAAGGTGTTAGATACCTCAGCCTTTTCCTCATCCTTTGTCACTATGTTTCCCCTCTGCATCCAGTAAAGGTTGGAGATTCTCCTTGGTTGCTCTCCTGTTGTTGCTAATGGCCTAATAGGACAGCATATAGAATTTATATGACCCATATAAATATAGAAGTATTTTGTTTCTTCTTTTGCTAAGCCTGCGTTTACTAAACAAGAGGCATGTCCATGAATATAATTTTTGCTTCATTTAAACCCATCATATTCCCTTTCTTCAAATGAAATAAAAAACCAATGGGATATACTGCTGATCACTGGGCTAAAATATGGCTTAAAGCTGTCTATATGCTTGGTATGTGTATACAAATGCATTCAATAATCAGGAAAAAAATTACTTCGGATAAGTACAGGTTTTTAACAAAAAACAATGGTCTGAGATTCCATAAGATGTCTTCTGACAGCTCGCCTTTAATTTACAACCTGGGTGATGCTAGAGCTCTTGGATGGGTGTCATCAGGATAACTCTGAAAATGACTATCCAGACCATTTTGATCTTGCCCTCAATTAGTTTAATGATATCCCAAGAGGCTGATGCTGGGATTTCTCATAGTTGTGACAAGTCACCTCTTGCAATTTTGATTTTTATATCCTGCAGTCATGAGCTTATGATCTAAGGTCCTGAAAAGAAACACGTCTATACTTCTGCATTTATAGGTCCCTTTTTGTCTTTCCTTTTAAGGTAGAATCCCAGCCTTTGCATTTTCATTTTACTTGCATTTTTTGTTATTTAGTGTTTTCTGGTGTACATGTACTGGAGTTGGTGTATGTGGTGCTTGTCAATTCACATAACAAATAGCTCACAGATGCGGTGAAGACGCACTGTTATTCATTTTTAATAACATTGAACCATGCTGAGACCTTATTATTAGTGCTTTTCCCTAATTTCTTTAATCATTACTTTACAGATTTTGCTTTCCTTCACTGGAAACTAGCCCATTAACACTGACTCTTCAATGATATGACTCCTTATTCCGTGCCGATGTAGCAAAGTTTTCCAAGTGATTTTCCAAAACTTAAGACATCTTCATTTCCCATTCCTGACTCAGCTGGTAATGCTGGGAATGCAATAAGCAAAAAAGTTAGATGCATACCAAGATTTTTCTATAAGTAAGAGATAAACTTTGGCCGTCAAAAGGGAGAATCATATTGTGGTTTACTGATAAATGATGTTTACCTTTCATGTTTAATACATGGATTAAAAAAAAATTTTTTTGTGCTACAGCTGGCAGAATAAAAAAAATACAAAGGAGTGGTGCTTTCAAAGCACAGACACGTGTGCTTCATATCACAGTAGTGACATCCTGATTCACAGCAGTTACTGCTTCTGTGACGTGTTTCTGTATTAAAGTAACAGAAAATAAATTGAATGTTTGCGTTGTTGGCCTGATCTTTATTCATTTGTATACAAAAAACTTGCTTTTCAGAAGATGCAGAAGGAGGCTGACAGGCATTTGGATGCACCAAAATGAAATACCAGGAGCTGAGTTACAGAGCAGTCTTTCTTCTGTCAGAAAAAACATTGTCACTGTCTTATTGTCCAGAGCCCATTGCATCAGTGTGAGATTGAGCACTGCTTTCAGAAGACATTGCACTCATCTATACTAATTTATTAATCCTTTCCCTTGAGCAGGCATCATTTAATTGCTCACACAGATGAAGTTTACTAGCAGTTGAGTCAGAAAATTCATGGAGGAATCATGACAGGACTGAGTTTGAATCTAATATTTACACCACTTCGTAGAATCATAGAATAGTTTCAGCTGGAAGAGACCTTGAAAATCATCAAGTCCAGCCTTTGTCCCAGCCCTATCAACCCACTAAACTATGTCCCCCAATACAACATCCACTCATCTCTTAAACACCTCCAGGGACAGTGACTCAATCCCCTCCCTGAGCAGCCTGTTCCAATGGCTGATAACTCGTTCAGTAAAGAAATTCTTCCTAATATCTAACCTGAACCTCCCCTGGAGCAATTTGGATCCATTTCCCCTTGCCCTATCACTCTCCGCTAGGGAGAACAGACCAACTTCTGCCTCTATACAACCTCCCTTCAGGTGGCTGTAGAGAGCGATGAGGTCTCCCTTCAGTCTCCTCTTCTCCAGGCTAAACAGCCTCAGATCCCTCAGCATTTCCTTATACGACACATGCTCCAAATCCTTTACCAGCTTGGCAGCCACCTCTGTACCTTCTCCAGCACCTCGATGTCCCTCTGGTAGTGAGGGGCCCAAAACTGGACACAGTATTCAAGGTGAGGCCTCACCAGAGCTGAGTAGAGGGGCATGATCACCTCCCTGCTTCTGCTTGTCAAAATTCTTACTCATAAAATAAGAAATAGTGCGGAGTTTACACTTTGTGATGCTATTCTGAGACTACATTGAGCTGCCATAAGTGGTTCAGCAACATTTTGGATATGGGGCAGAGAAAACCCATCTGCTAGGATGGCATGAAGTGATACAGAGATTTCTGAAGAGCTGACTGATCCCTGCTCTTCAGAATTTAAGGGCTTCAGACAAGAATGCCTTTTGAACTATCAGGTAAGGTAACATGCATTTGGATGTCTGCTGTGTTAAAATCTCTTCTTGTTTGGTAAGGAGCCTTTTCTACTCAGTGCCATCTCACTTCCATGCATACCCCCCCAAAAAAAACCCACCAAAGCAATTTGAAGGTTGCGCTACAGCACGTGCCTAGTTTCTGCTCTGATGCTAGTTGCACGTCCTGCAGCAGGCAGGGTCAATGAGCCTGGTATGAGTAGAGCACCTCAGCCTGACGTGCTACCCAGAACAGCCTCTCGCTGAGAAGCTCAGAGGTGGAGGCTCTGCACAGACACAGAGATCCTGTCAGAGGTGTTGCTGCATGTGCACGACATCACATGTGCAAAACCTGGGCCCAAGGCCATGAGACTGACTAAGATGGCCCCACTGATCTAAAAGTTAAGCAATATTTTAGGAGTGTGCAACCAATAATTAGTATGTGACAGCTAGTACATAAATGAGCACACTGTGCTGTCAGATTCTCAATGTCATGTGCTAGTATCAAAGCCTGTAGAGTTATCCTGGATTTGTACTGGTAGAAATGAGATCAGCATCCTGCCTGCTGTATGTGGAGCTATTGTAAATATAAAATAACATATTAAAATGAAACATGTGTCAGCCTTTTATATACAGTTAGAATAACTTCAAAGTGGCTCTTAAAGCACAGAAACCATCTTATTCACAAAAAAAAAAATCAGAAGTGAGTTCAGTTGCCTGGATCTTGTATGTAGTATACTAAATTATAATAGTTGCGCTGTGGTTCTAAAGATAAGAAAAATAGCAGTCCTATATATGCAGGTTTTTTCCCACTGCACATTGATCTTCTGTATCAGCCTTCCAAAGATATCCTTTTTCCCCACCCTCAGAGTGGCTATGTGCCTGAAGTCAGGCGTGTCCTTTGTTCTACAGGATGAGGAGAGAGAGGTAGGGAGATGTGCTGCTCTCTGTAACCATGCACCCATGCACACCAGCCTCTCACACGTCCGGGCACAGGGGAGACCCCAGTGGCCATGCAGCCCCCTCCCCATCCCCCCCTGCATTCATCCTGCAGCTGCAGTCAGGCTGGACAATAGCCTTTCTTCCCAGACGTGATCCCTGCTGAAGCTTCACCAGTGGCAACAATAGAGTATGAAGCGAAGCCTGACGGATGGTACGTTGTGGGCTCCCTGAACGTGCACCCAGGGGGTGAGGGGGACCCTGCCTAGTTCTCTCACACATCTAGTGTGTTTGTGGGGGGGAGTGCTGCCCACCCAATGTCCTGGGACAGCTCAAATGCAGCAGAGAATCCATCCCCCACAGCACTGCAAAGGGGCTGGAAATAAAAATTCCTAGGGAAGTTCAACCTACTTTCATAGCCATAAAATTATTAATTCCCCAGTCTTCAAGAAAATTTGCCAGGATAAAGAAAATGCTCACACAGATGAAGTTTACTACGTTTCCCAATGCAACAAACAAGCACATTGTGCTACAGAGAGCAAGGACACACTAACATGGATGTCACAAGCCTTTACTAACTCAACCTGGCTAGAAACATAGGTTTTCCTTGGAAAATCTTTCTTTGTTTCTGGGGTTTTTTTGTTGTTTTTTTTTTGGGGGGGGGGTGGCTGTTGAGTGTTGAATACTCAGTTTTGCTTCATCTACACTCAGGAATACTTTATCATTATTATCATTATTCATTTGTATTATGTCATTACACTCAAGCCCAAATCGGGGGTGAACAGTTTGGTGCTGGGTACTGCAGAAGGAAACAACAGTGACTACTTCAGATGGATGAAAATGTCCTTCTCTGGCTCAGTCTGGCTCTGACTCTTCGTATAAAAGCATGAACTGTGCGGTATTCAAGGCCAATGTTTTTTCCACCAATAATAGAATTAAACAATTGCCCCAAATAGATGCGTGAGTAGGAGGACCAAGCAGGGATAACCTAAGTATGTGTTCACATAGATAGCTGTGCACAGTTTAACTCACCAGATGCCTCCCCATTACCTGCATGTTCAAGATAGCAGTGGGGTTTACAAAGGAGAGCGAATTTGCCTGATGCATTTGGCTGAAATGGCTATTTCCTTGTGATGGTTTGTTAATGGTCCTCCTTCTGTCTCATTTCAGCCATGATAAAAATATATACCATACACTTGCACTGTGGTTCTTTAAATATATATATAATGTATATGTTGTCTAGAGAGACTAATATCTATATGTACATGCATGTGTTATCTCTGCAGGCATGCAAAAATATACACACATACAAACACATTTCTCTATATACATGCATCTACACATTAGAGTTCTGTAGGGTGAATAGTCTTTTAAAGGTATATTAAAGGTGTGTATTTGGAGATCGATGAGAGAAGTGCAGCAATAGAAATTCAAATTCAAATTTCAGCACCTTAGATATTAATTATTATAATAAACATCATGTCTGCAGGGAAAATTTCCTTTGCATAGAATTAATGGAAAATGAATAAGTTGATATATTTCGTGCATGAGTTTCTTATTCAGCTTTGTATCAGAAGGAAACACACATATTGATTAACCCCTCTTAAAACCACATTTGTGAGTAACTGCTTAAAATAAAGCAGTGGCTAAAAATATAACAGATGATGTAATTTTCAGTCTTATGGCTATGGCTTCTGTTTGCAACTGTTGGACTTGTACTCAAAGCACATCCCCTGGAGGGGCTGATATCATGGTTCCTTGGGCTGCTTTTGAGGAAAGGGCTATTCATACCATGAAGAGCCAGTTCCTCCTCTCCCACTCACATGTCTCAATCACCCCTATCAAGCTTTTATAAAGGCTATTCTCTTGCAAGCACAGAGAGGCTGAAACATGAATGACCAGCAAGGGTCATAGGCATATTAGGGTCTCCCAGGCCTGCAGATGCCAAACTCGGTAGCAAAAGTTTTCTTCCAATTGTATGGATTGATCAGCAGTGAAAGTGAATTTTCAAGAGTGGGTTTTAGCCCAGCTCTTCATTTTCACTCTAGCAGCTTTATGGCTTTGGTAAGCAAACATGATGCTTTTCTATGCATTTTGAAGAGAAAGCATGGAGCTTATGAACCAGGGAACTATAGGCCAGTCAGTCTCACCTCCGGGCCTGGTAAGACTGTGGAGCAGATCCTCCTGGGGGCACTGCTGAGGCAGAAGAATAGCGAAGAGGTGATTGCGTACAGTCAACAGGGCTTCATCAAGTGCAAATCGTGCCTGACAAACCTGGGTGGCCTTCTATGAGAAGGTCACAACATCAATAGACAAGGGAAGAGCAATTGATGTCATTTACTTGGACCTGAGCAAAGCCTTTGACACTGTCCTGCACATCATCCTGGTCTCCAAGGTGATAAAATATGGGTTTGATGGGTAGATGATTCAATGGATAAAGAACTGGCTTGACAACCGCATCCACAGAGTGGCTGTCAATGGGTCCATGTCCAAGTGGAAGCCAGTGACAAGTGGAGTCCCTCAAGGATCAGTACTGGGACCAGTCTTGTTTAACAGCTTTGTCAGTGACATGGCCAGTGGCATTGAGTGCACCCTCAGCACATTTGCTAACAACACCAAGCTGCGTGGGGTGTCTGACACCCTGGAGGGTAGGGATGCCATCCAGAGGCACCTCGACAGGCTGGAGAGGTGGGCCCAGGCCAACCTCATGAAGTTCAACAAGACTGAGTGCAAGGTCCTCCATCTGGGTCGGGGCAATCCCAAGCACCGGTATAGGAGGCTGGGCATTGATTTGCTTGAGATCATTCCTGAAGAAAAGGACTTGGAGGTACTGGTGGACGAGAAGCTCAACATGAGCCGTCAGTGTGCACTTGCAGCCCAGAAAGCCAACCATATCCTGGGCTGCATCACAAGATGTGTGGCCAGCAGATCACGGGAGGTGATTCTCCCCCTTTACTCCACTCTCATGAGGCCCCAGCTGGAGTACTGTGTCCAGTTCTGGAGCCCCTGCTACAAGAAAGATATGGACGTGCTGGAACGTGTCCAGAGAAGGGCCACGAGGATGGTCAGAGGGCTGGAGCACCTCTCCTGCGAAGACAGACTGAAAGAGTTGGGGCTGTTCAGTCTGCAGAAAAGGAGGCTCTGAGGAGACCTTACTGTGGATTTCCAGTATCTCAAGGGGGCCTACAAGAAAGCTGGTGAGGGGCTTTTTAGGATGTCAGGTAGTGATAGGACTAGAGGGAATGGATTAAAATTAGAGATGGATCAGTTCAGATTGGGCATTAGGAAGTTCTTCCCCATGAGGGTGGTGAGACACTGGCACAGGTTGCCCAGAGAGGTGGTGGAAGTCCCATCCCTGGAAGTTTTTAAGGCCAGGCTGGATGGGGCTTTGGGCAGCCTGATCTAGTGGGGGATGACCCTGCCCATGGTGGGGGGGCTGGAACTAGATGATCTTTAAAGCCCCTTCCAACCCTGACAATCTATGATTCTATGAATGGTTCAAACCTCGTATGTTTATTATTACATTTCCAAAGCGGCTCCATCTATGTTTTTGTCTGCTAATTTACACTCCACAGAACTCTTTTTGAGGTGTTTTAAAAATCAGGGTGGGACAAAAGTACCAAGATTGAAAAGACTGATCAATATACAAATACCTGCATAAGCCCATGTGGATTTTGGGTAAGCACTGGGAACTGGTCCCTTTGCTCATTTTTTAACAGCAGGAGAGGAGCAGAGTCCATTGCTTCCACATAAATATGTAGGTGAGCTCTGTGGCAGAGTGCAGTGTTACCCTCCTCTACTCCAGCATTCTCCTAGATGGCCTCTGCCTGCAGAAAAGCTTTGGATATGGGTTTTGTAAATGTCACCTTCACATCTCTGCTGTTTTTTTCTGTCTGCTGTGTTTGATTTTTAATTTGTTCAATTCATCTTCCATATCCTATCAATGGCGCTTTTCTCTCTCCTCCCTTTCTCTTTCCTAATTAGACGTTTACAAGATGCATTTTTTTAACAGTCTTAGATACTGTCTACACTGTCATTTCCAACCACTACCTATTATTTTGCAGCCTTACTGTAGGAAGAGTGTGAGCACGAAAAATCTTGTGGCGAATCAGTGACTTTCAAAACTGGTAAAAGCCCTTCTCATTTTTAAAAAATTACTTCGATATCCTCAATTTGTTAAGTGGGCTTTTTAACTCACTTTTTGCTGTCTGCACTTTCTAATGACTTTCTAATTGCCTAAACTTGTAAAGGAAATTTTATTTAATAAACTGATGCCTGCTTGTCACAGTGGATCTGTAATGAAATGATACCCACCACCCTAGTGTGTTGCTTGAGAGGAGCACCTGAGCTCTACAAAATGAGCTAATCAGGGGATAGAGGACCTATCTGAGCAAAACAAATTCAACAGATAAACGGCATCTCAGGCCAAGACACAATAGCAAATTAATGAAAAGGGAATATTTAAAGTCTCTCACTGCACCTTTTTCTAAGGTTAAGGGCATTTGTACTGTAGGGCTTCAGAGAAAGCACTGCTCAAGCAGCTCTCGCACACTGCTGGATGCAGTGACAAGAAGCTGAACACTACTGCCTTCCTTGCCCTCTAAAGTTTTCTCGAGTACTCTCCTCCTCTCATTTCAAAAATTTGAACTTAACTCCTGATGTTCTGGACCCTTTTTCTATCAGTGTGTCTACTGTCATCTACCAGAATCTTTGGAGACTCTTGGGTTTGCTCACTTTCCATTGCTGGGGAGTATTAAAACTGAAGACAAAGTACTTTCTAGAGTATCCTGCTCTAGCAGAGGGGTTGGACTAGACGATCTTCGGAGGTCCCTTGCAACACCTACAATTCCATGATTTGGTGATGCCTTACAAACATCCCTTTAAAGATAGCAGTAAGATTTGAATCTCAAAACGCCTAAAGTTTCTTGACAATAAAATTTTCTTGGTTTTGCACTTCTACTGCTTTTTGGGGGTTGCTGCCACCTGCCTCAGAGCTCTTGGCCATTTGCCATCATCCTGAAAGGGGAACTGCCATAAAAGTCATTGTGAGATTAACATAACAGTCAGTGACAGATTTGGCACATTGCATCTCTAATATAGAATTTGCTTAAAGTTCCATAAGATCTAATCGCTGTTCATATCAACCCACTTTGGCCATGTAGTCATGTATTCCATAACTGAGACATTACTAAAAGCTCGAACTTCATTACCCACTGAACTACCCATGGTAATTTTGCTGTTGTTCACTCTTATGCACATCAACTTTGGTACCGTATGTTTGTTTCATGAAGGCCCTGGAGTTCTTTATAGTCTTCACATAAATTGCCCTGAGCCTCTTGCCGGTTCTTCAAGGTTCTATTTTCAGTACTAGTTTTTAAACTCCTGCCTCTAAAACTGTATGTAAAATAGACAGCCATGTATTTCTGCATGCAAGTGGGTATTCATTCATTCGAATTTATACATTCGTTGTTATATACTTCCTAGCTGGCCTTTGCATACATACAGAAATGCTAATACTGAAAGCAGAAATAAAGGAAGGTTCAGCACAAGTACATGTGAACTCAGACGACACTTTGAGTCTCACTGGCTTTTTGACCACCAGCTCAGATTCAGAGCAAACGTAAAAAGAGGAGGAAACTGTTTTCATCCAAAATATGAGCAGTAAGTAACACTACTGGGCAATCATTTAAGTGCCAAGAGAGTGAAGCTATTTCAGATTTATTTTGGAGGAAAGCACGAATGTGGGGAATCCATGCGAGACGGCCTAACAGCACACCAATATGATGCTCTGTAACACCGAGTTTATTCCAATCAGAAGGCTACTTGTATACCATAGTTAGTTCCTTACACGCGTACAGCATTACATAATTGTTACATGATTGGTCATATACCCTGTCCATGCACTACATGATTGGTTACACGCTACTGTCCACGCAACGAGCATGCACCTAACTAGTCACTGTGATAGGTTCTTGTGTACAGCGTCAAATCTCCTGATTCTTCTGGCCTATCTTCTTATCAGAGATACTCCCGACACCTGCATTATCTTCAGTAGCCTTATAATTAGCTGCCTCAGCACTTTCTGTCGGTGACCTCACCAAGTTTCTATGTAGTAGGCCCCAACACACAAAGTGCTGCTAATCCCAACTGAAACAGAGCAGACAGAATTACCATTCATGTAGAGAGATAAAATTGAAAATTTATCAGCTTTTTTTTTTTTACAAATCAAGGACAATTAATAATTCTACACTAAACTTTTGCAATTGAGCTCAAATATTCACATGACACTTTCCTGGGGAAATGCTCCCCCAGCGTGAAGCAGCAGCAAATGACAGCAGGCCTGGCTCTGCAGAGAGTGGGCTGCAAGCCTGTTTCCAGTTCACTACCTATTATCCCACCCTTAATTTCACAAAAGTCGTTGCTACACCTTCCCTTCTGATTTGCCTCACTGTTCAAAGTGGTCATGAGAAAAAAATAAGTGTGAGATCTCTTACTGTCCCTGGCAGCATGGAGATGAAAGATGTCATTTCTAAACAAGAAACTTGGCTACTGCAATTTCAAACCATGGGGGCAAAACAGGGGCTGACAAGCTTAAACCTCTTTCCCGTAGTTCCCGTTCTTCTTTCACAGTTTTTGTAGCAGAAATGCTACATCTCTAGTTCTGTTACTGGGCTTGCATCCAATGTTTACATTGCATTACCACTATCTGCTCTATATTGTTTCTGTCACAGTGTTTCAGATGGCATACATTTTCATTTTATAGCTCTCCGGCTTCCCTTTAACTTATGACCTTTATTGAAAGTGAACTCATTTGTCTGCAGACTGTCAGGCAGAAGAGGTGAATCACACAGGCCTGGCATCTGTGAAATGCTTTGCAATCCACTGCAGCTGTATCGGGAAAACAGTGATGGAAAACCATTAACTGCCTGAGATTAGCAGTTTATTCTGGAAGACCCTGATTTTCGTTTGGAAAGGCACGCACATTTCAAACACTCACTGAAACAAAAACACAGGCCTGCTGGGAATGGACATCTTGATGCTTTCCTAACACACTTCTTTGTTGACTTTTCAGTCTTTTAAAACCATTTCTGTTCTTTTATTCATATCTTTACTGCTCATGCGACTCCCAGTCCTCCTCAGTGGATCCTAGGTGTTTGCACGAAATGTTTCAGAAGCCAAGCAGGGACTGGGTGAGTTCCAGAACACAGCAGTGTTTGGCAGCAAGGATTCAACTACAGCTCTGGGACATTGCAAGTTACAAAACAAAGGCAAAAAGCCATTTTGCTTTTATTCAGCAATTCATCAAACCCCAGCCACTCAGGATCTTACATCTGCATTGTTTCCCAGCAACCTAAAGGTTGATCTTGGTTTAAGAAATGCATGCATCTCGTATTCAGAGAAGAGCAAGATGAGCTCTGCGCCAGTGCCCCTGACAAGGAGAAAGGTTTAGCATACGCCAGGAGGAGGATGAGAGTGGTATGAGAGTGCCATGTATGCGTGCTATTGCTGCATATACTCCTCTAACAAAAGCTTCTTCACAGTCAGGCTTGGAGTTAAGGAAGTTCCACCTGAGACTGCCATTTAGGAGACTGCACGGTTTTCCAGAGTTTGCAGCGGAAAACAACGCTACGTTAAATAACTTGTGGAGGGCAACCGTGGGTTAAGCCAATCTTCTGGCTGCTGCCACTGGTAATGTTCAGGAAGTGTGTAGTGGCAAGTCTATGTGTAGTTGCCTTCATCATAGGCCGCAGCAGAGATGCAACCTCGTGGCTTCCCCTAAATGGGGACAGCCTTCAAAGTGGTAAAGGACTGAAACACAAAAAAATGGGCAATGAGGTCAGTGCCACAAGACCTTCTCTCATTTACCCAGCTACTGAGCCGGTGCTTAGGCTCTCCTGCCAGCTCTTCCAAATATTGAAAACTCCACAAATTCTAATGACCTTGGCACTGGTCAGAACACCACCTTAATCAAACATGAAAGTTCAGAGTTGAAGGGTTTTGAGGTTCTGTGATAGGTATGTTTGGAGCATGTTTCTGAAAAAAAAATCAGACACCACAAGGAAGAAGTTAATAATGTGGTCCATGCAACTGAGAGTTAAGTTTACATCCTAGTAAAACATGCAAGATATGCTTAGTGGAGTTTATTGGAGGCCCAGAGCAACATAATTTATTCAAGGTTCGGCTGAGGAGGGGAGACGAAGGAGTAGGGAGGGAGTGTCACTTGATTCTACATCCTTGAGAAGGGATATTCAAAATTTAGATGCCCACCATTATGACTAAGAGAGGAAAAGGAAAAAAGTGAAAATTAAGAGAGAACATTGTACTACTTGTTGACAACACGCCATTGTTCTGGCAAGTCTATCTAGTATGAAGCATCATGGATGGCCACCAAGTGTAGTCATATTGCTATACTGCAGTATTTCCCATTGTGGCACGTTTATTTTTATAGCTGTAATATGACACCCTGTTGAAACAGATTAATTGAAGTAAAAGATGTACGGACCGCTCAATACAGTTCTAGCTGTTCATATAAGCAGATCAAGAGAGGTGATTCTGTCTACTCTGCTCTTGTGATATCCCACCTGCAGTATTGTATGCAGCTTTGAGGCCTCCAATACAAGAAGGGCCTGGACCTGTTGGAGGGAGTCCAGACGAGGGCCACAAAAATGATCAAAGGGCTGGAGCACCTGTGCTATGAGGACAGGCTGAGAGAGTTGGGGTTGTTCAGCCTGGAGAAGGCTGTGGGGAGACCTTTTCCAGCCTTCCAGCACTTAAAGAGGGTCTACAGGAAAGAAGGGGAGGGACTCTTCATCAGGGAATGTAGTGATAAGACAAAGGATGATGGTTTTAATTTGGAAGAGATTAGATTTAGATAAGATAATTAAGAAGAAACTATTTTCTGTGAAGGTGGTGAGGCACTGGAAGACGTTGCCCAGAGAAGTTGTGGAAACTCCCTCCCTGGAAGTGTCCAAGACTGGGCTGGATGGAGCTTTGAGCTATGTGGTCTAGTGGGAGGTCTCCTTGTCCATGGCAGAGGGGTTGGAGCCAGATAATATTTAAGGTCTCTTCCAACTCAAACCATTTTATGATTTGATACTTCTGTGAGTTCTCATTTACCTCAGCAAGCTATCTCAGGTAATGGTCTGATCCAGCCTCCCCCTTCCATCCTTTCTGCTCCTTCCAAAAAACCTTAAGCATCCCAAAATGTAATAGAAAATTATGATATAACTTGCCTTGAAGGCACATGTATTGTTACCTCTCGAATACTGACATGCAGCGTCGAGGATGAAGGGAAATCATGTAGAGACCTAGACATGTCACCTAGACTGGCCCATTGATAAATAAAGATTCATATCTTAGCAGCAGACAGGATTTCTGAAATGCAGAAACTGCATATTAATGTGGAAAATGCATCCTCAGAACTCAGCTGTGCTCTTAGTGCCAATGCTTGTCTGTCCTAAGAAAACTCTGCAGGTTGTTTCTGGCACTGCATAAAAGAGATGAGATGCTTTTTTTCCTTTCTTTTTTTTTTTAAGGGTGGGATGTCAATGATTTCCTCACTCAAAATTTTTGCTTGCAGCTGAACAAGATTACATGTAGGCTGTGGAATATTTTGTGATGTCTTCTTGGAGTCGTCTGGTAGCAAAATTAGTCTTCATCTCCGAAGAATATTTACTGTTCCTTGCTCTGCAGCTGAAACACCTAACCTTGTGTTCTCTCCCTCTTTTGGTCACTGCATAATGATGTGCTTCTGGGCAGGCTTGTATTGATCTAAAAATCCATCATAAATTTTCCAAGTTCAGATTCAAGTTACATTAACTGGAAAAGGCAGATGACTATAAAATGCAATATTCTCAGGAATCAATAAATCTTGCTATGAGAACGGACGGGGGTTTTCACCACCTCACCCTCCAGTTCTCACCCCACCTCTTCAGAGGGAAGCAAGACGTCTTACCATGCAGCAGGAACGGTCACATACCGAGTCTTCACAACACTTGCCGGCGTTGCTTCCTCCCATGCCAGCAGCATCGACACCCTGGCTACTGGCCTTGGCACAGTTGCAGGAGCAAGAGAAGGGCTTCAGTTGGCTAGTTATTTCAAGTAGTGTTGACAGAGCACTTCAGGCTTACCAGCCATCTCACTGCCTTAATATAATTGAGGTGTGCCAGGCCTGCATCAATCACTTGACTAATCTCCTTTAGCATTCCCCTTTTTATTAGGGTTGAGTGTTAAAATTTAATGATGCATGTCAGTGTTTTCTCATTTAATTCCCGCAATGGCTGTTTTTCTAGAAAACACCCTTCAGATACCAAGAACAACAGAATGCCATTTTGATTTTTATCCTCTTTTTGTGTATTTTTCATTATAAAATCACTAGCATGCACATCTGGTTATAGGAAAATCTCATTGCAAGACACCTTGCCGCATTAGACTTGTTGGTGGCTGTTGTGTGATGGACACAGAAATTTCATCCCATGCAGCATTTATTCCAGAGTGTGGATCTATTTCCAACAAGCAGTGATGAAGTTTCTCTACAGTTACTACAGCTACTGCAGTTCTGCAGCTTTTTACCATACAGACAATTCATGCAAAGACATTTCTCACGTGGCCACTCTAGCCAAAGCATGCTGGCTAACTTAGAAATGATAAAAGAACTGGTGACCTTACAGAGAGGTTGGTCAGGGTGAAGTCATCAGTCCAAGTGTCTGAACCCTACTTTTCTGCTCTGAGGTAGGATTTTAAATAAGACTGTCAAAGCCACTTGCCTTTCATTCTTAACACAAGGAAAATGACAGGTTGCACATTCTACCCATGCCATTGGCAAGAAGAGTTAAATATATAACTCCTGTTCCTTTGGTCCTAGTGACTTCAAAAGTGGTTCTGTGAGCATTTGCCTCTCTAGCAATCAGGATAATTGTTTAGAAATCTTACTCCATTTATTCCTTCGCAAGTTCTATAATCAGCACCCACCTGTGCAGAATGGTACATTTCTTTCAACAACTGAAAACACTGAATTTAAAGCAGTGTCTGATTTTCCTCTTGGTTGCCTTTATCATCACCTGGGCTAAGGTCTGGCATAGTACAATCTCAACAAGTGCTAATTGAGCATTAGCAGCAGCAGAGCAGTGGCACAATTAACTCACACTAACTGATGGCCCAGAGGGACCAACTCTTCCTTCCCCCAGCCATCACACTGATGCCTTTACTGGAAGAAAGACCCCTGCTTCCACAAGCAGCTTTGCTGCTTCAGAGACCAGCCTTGGACTTTCAGCCATGACCTGCTGCCAGATTTTTCCCCTGTATGTGAAAATGGCCAGTCTGAAAAGCCAATGAAAAGAACAAACCAGACAGCTGGATCAGTATGTCAAAGTGCAAGATGGACACAAATAAAGCAGATGGCTTGCAACACCCCACTGGTGCTCAGTGGGATGACCTCTGTCTACATGGAACCATTGCCTTTTCTTAAGAATTGCTCTGGTCTCAGCTTTACCAACCCAAGCCCATCCTGAACTGCCTCAGTTTCCATTGACTTACTGTTAGAATATTATATCTTTCTAGTCCCTGTAGTTCTAAGTTTAAAATTCTATTTATCCTTCTTTAATTTTTCTATTTAATCAATAATTGTGCTCTAAAACCAGATGATAGATGCACCTATCAGATCTATTTATGTCTGTGGCAGAAAAAAAAATCAATAGCAGCTTTAGCAATAGGAAAGAAAGAATCACAAAATGGTGGGTGTCAGCTGGCACCTCTGGTAATCCTCTAGTCTCACCCCTTGCCTCAGCAGCGGCAGGGGCAGCAGGTTGCCCCAGAACATGTCTAGTCAGGTTTTTAGTATCTCCAAAAAATATGGAACAATATTGTTTCGCTGTTAAGAAGGTATAAGTACCTACAGAGAACCAGAGTTAGCTATGAAACTTCCTTGCTAATTCAATATGTAGACAATTTTTGGAAGTATTACTGACTGAGACAAATGATGACTCATTGACAATTTGGGTATTCCGTCTTTTGATTTCCAGCTACTACATTTTTCCATCTAATCCAGGATAAATACTTCTGCTTTCTTGTTTGGAATAGAACAGTTTTCTCATGCTAAAAATCAGTTGGTTTTGTGAGCAGGGCATTTTTACCACTTGCATGATGCAAATGCCATTGTGAACAGTTCTGTATAATATTGGGTATTTCCTTAATACCAGGTATATCAGAGCTTCTTCTACTACTTCAGGAAAGAGATGACATGACATGTTTGGGTACTTGTAACTGCAGGTCAATCCCTATTCTACTTCCTACTCTCTCACTGATGGGCTAGCCACAACCTTTTTGTTTCATGTTTCCTCTGCACACATAACCACTTGTATCTCAGATTTTCATTCAGGCGATTCTCTGCAACAAGTAAGATTTTGCTGAGGTGGGAGCTTTCACAGCAGTGAGTGCGTCTCCTGTCTCTTAGCACGTTATCATTTGATGACAGTCAGGCTCCCGACTCCTGCTCATGACATACAACATGGCACAGCAATTATCTCAGAGGGTCCCCAATGCTCACCTGCAGCTCAGGAAAGTGCTCTTTTAATGAACCCTGTTCCTGCACATCAGATATACATTAGTCAAGACCATGTATGCAACCTTCCTCCTGCCCTTGGCTGAAGCAAGCATTGCCTGTTTAGCATCCCATCTAATCTGCCTGTGAGGTCTCTGTAACCTTATTAGCCACTGTGAAGGGACTTATTTGCACAGGCAAACCTGCAAAAGGGCATTTAGTAATTTGAAAAATTCCATTACCATTGTTATGTCTTCTAATACCAGTTGATGGCAAAATCTTGCAAGTGATTCAAAAAATTCAGTTCTGCAACACAGAAAAATTGCACTTTCACTGAAAGCAAGCACCTGTACTTGCAAAACAAAGCCTGAAAGACAGGAGAATGCAATGGGTGAGGCATTACCATGGCAGGAACAAAGCAGATCCTAGACACAGGGAGATGTGAGAGTTTAAAGCTGCCAATGCTCCTCCGCTATAGCTTAGAAGTGGGTAGATGCATTTGTCATCAGCATGGCCAGGCTCAATGGCATGAGAAAAACTATTGCAGACCACTGCTGGCCTGCGCACTGGTATGTGACAGAGCACTATGCTGCATGAGAGGGACTCAGGCTGAGACTAGGGAGGAAACAAGCTGTGAAACCCAACTCCTTACAGGCGCAGAAAATGCTGACGTTGCAGCTAGCTCAAATGTAGCAGAGAGCATGGGGTTACAAAGCCACCAAATGAGTCACAGCAGAAAGGTCTGTTGCTGATGTTGTCCCCTGAGAAGACTTGAATTCGTGGCAGGAGGGTGATTTCTGAAATGAACACGATGTTTCACACAAAAGCCTGCCTGTGCACCTTTAAAAAACAAACGTGTGCTCTCTCCAAGCTCCTTTCCAGCCTTCGTGTAAATCTCACAAACGCATCTGTGCTCATGCAAAATCAGCCAAAGTGATAAACATCTCAATTAATCACATGGCTTACTTGTCCTTAGTGTATCCATTTACAATCTGTAAACAACCCTGGCAGGTAGTAAACCAACAAACTTGGGTATGAAATGATTTATTTACATTCTTTGAACGTCTTTACAATGACAAAATAGAAGTCACAGAAAATAATGTGGATGGCATTTTTGTTGCTGTTGCTAATAAACCAGTTAATGCTAGCAGTAATGTTGAAATGACATTGTAGGGCTAGATTTTCAAAACTAGCTTGCATTACCTTTATTCTGACCCCACAGTAGAAAATGAGGTCAACTCTGAGAAATACTGAGAATCTCAGCCATGAACACAATTGTTCGTACCCATAGAGAATATTCCCCTCTGAGAGGGCAATAAGCTGTTCCAGCATAAAGCACCTTATGCCAGCCTAACCTTGAACCGTGCCCTATGGACTGCTACACCAGTGAGAGTATTGCAACCCAGAGCACACACCACAGACTGCTTCATGTTGACCACAATTCAGGGGTCTGTCCCAGGTCTCAGAGAAAGACTGTGGCAGAGTCAGACATTAAAATCAGCTTTTCTAACTCCTAGAGCACTGCTGCAACGACAATTTTTATCAGCTTGTCACCCTTTCTTCAGTCTTTGTATGTGGATGCAAGTGTCCAGCGATAGGACAAGGGGAAATAAATTTAAGTTAAAGGAGAATAGGTTTAGATTGGATCTTAGGAAAAAATTCTTCAGTCTGAGGGTGGCAAGACTCTGGAATAGATTGCTCAGGGAGGTTGTGGATGACCCGTCCCTGGAGATGTTCAAGGCCAGGTTGGATGAGGCCTTGAGCAACCTGGTCTAACCATGGTAGGGAGGTTGGGTTAGATGATCTCTAAGGTCCCTTCCAACCCAGGCCATTCTATGATTCTATGATGCCACATTAATTTATGGCACTTCTTTATGAAGTGTATCTAGAATAGCTGGATTTGTCACAGATGCAGAAACCAAATACTGCAGACTGAAGATGATTTACTGAGAGCATAATCTCATACACAACCCAATCTATTCAACCTAAAGGCAGTTAACATCTACTTTGATAGTAGACTTCTTTAAAATTACATTGTAAAAGGGCATTGTATGTACAGAGCAGCAACAATTTTGATGATGCTTCTCTTGACAAAATCCCACCCTGCAGCATCTCTTTTTCCTTTTCAAGGCTTTTGTTTTACTCTATATTACAGCATGAATAAATCAAAACCAGGATCATCCTTCCAAAGGCACAGCATAATTGTACTCAGTTTTAGCACCAGAACATCATTATGCGACAATGAAACTAATTACCACTAAAACAATTCCTAGTCAGTGTGCCAACTTAGTTTTTAAAGTGTCATTAGCAAAGTTATGTACATGTTTTTCTTTGACTGTTCCTTGAAACAAGTTCATTCTTTCTGTGCTCTTTTTCCCATGTTTATCAGTGTAATTTCACTTTATTCCCACAGTACTTGCAGGGATCAAGTTTAAAATTTACAGGTTTGATACCCAAAACACACTTACCTGAACACAAGTTATCTCTCAAGCTTTTGATCACAAACTATAATCACCCAGGAAAGGCATGAAATATAAATCACAACAGAGCAATGGCATGTGATTTATGCTCTAGTCAATGTGCCTCCTCTTAAGCACTGAATTCTGACAGCAAAATGTTTGCCATAGATCCAGAGTTGAGGAAGAAGAGAGAAATTTTCCTGAGAAACTCAAGGATAGGAAATCAGGATTGTCTCACTGCCATTCTGCAAGTAGGAGGAGGGCTGAAACAAATCAAATAAATCGTGCACCACTGAATTATTTACTCAGAACTAGACAGGACATATTTGGAGCAGTATTGCTTTAGAGGTGAGGTTTAACTCAATGTTACTGCAGCCTGCGCTGTCAGGTGAGTCATATCTCTTTGGACACCGAGTGGTTCGGTTTTTTTTCCCCATGACTAAAGTCCTTATATCCACTTCTTATCAGCCATGGGGAACTGTGTGGCAGCTCTTGAAGTGCTGAGTGACAACATCAAGGGGGATGCTACTAATATAGTAGGAGCAGCCGCGAGGGGAAAAAGAATTAAACTTCTGCTCAGTCTGTCTCTGATTCTCCGTTCTTTAGGAATTAGTGCTCAGCAAGGCATTCATAAAAATCAGCTGAAAATTTACAG